>NC_139578.1:10299466-10474466 GCF_946808225.1 Silurus aristotelis
CCTGGTTCCTGAATGTCCACATTAAACAGGAAAACTAAAGAAAGAAAAAAAACGAAAGGCTGGCATTGCACAAAAGGGCATGGTGTCACCCTGCTGGAGACTTTAAAGGCGTGATGACAGAATGCCGATGCCCGCTTGATCTCTCGGCTCTTAGCCAGTCACAGTTAGTGGATAGCTATTGCATACATGTACAGTAGGCAGTTTCCATTTCAGCTGGATAAATAAACAGTTACAGTCTGTGTTTCCTTTAAGGAAGCACAGCAAAGCTGAATTCAGGAGTGATGCAAAGACACAGAATGATCAGGTAAGTTGTTTTGCAGCACAGATTAAAGCTCATAAACCTGAATATTACACGGTACTGGACGTTGTATTACTTAGCACAGAGGTTTTCAAGTCTGCTTTAAATACAGCAATTTTACTGAACTAAAAAACACTACAATCATATTAGCGTTGTGGCTTTTATAGGAAATGGAGAGCTAGACATAATGTGCCCTTATTTCATTTGAAAGTGTGCTGGCTTAGGTGTCACAGTGGGTGTTCCAGTTAATGTATTTACAGTTTTCAAGCCAAGCCAGGCTGGTACACCTGCACAAAGACTACATCTTTCTTAACAGTCTTAACCTGTCTGTTAAAAAAAGGTTTAAATCAGTGGCATCATTAAGTAAATACTTTGGAGAAAGCAGGTGACAATGGCATTTTATACATGTTTGCTGACATGACAGAGTTTCTCCATGCCAACAGACTCTCAGTGTAATTATTGAGGGATGTTGCTTGCGGTCTCCTTTGTCCGCGCCCTGGAATCAGAATCAATTTGTTCTCAGGTCTAAGTAACCTCACTAGGAAGACAGTAAAACTGATGGAGTTGATCTGTGCCTAGTTCTGACTTTTAGCCCACTATCAGTAGAATATCTCAAAGCCTAAACTGTCATTGGCAACAAAAAACAACAACAACAAAAAAATTTTAACTTTGAAGCTCAACTCAGAAACAGGCCACTTTTTTTAGCCCGGGCTCAACAATCAACATGGCAGCTCACAACATATTTAAAACGAGATACACTTCATATGCTAGCATTTGCTTTAAATCAATCAACCTACAGATGGTTTAAGATGTTAATATATACCACTTAGTTGACTGGTTGTTTCTAACACTGACTTTATGAAACACATTGAGATGCTTCTAAGATAAGTTGAATGCTGCATTGAAATACTGCCCCCTATCCATAGCCCTGCAAATGCATTTGTCTCTGCAATGAATACAATAAAAGAGTTCAAATGCATATAGAGAATGATCTATACGATTGGCCATCCAAAAAGCATAGCACCCATCTCATGAATATAGTAAAACTATTCGGATGTCAATATATATATATTTTTTTGAAAGCAACATTAAATAGACAAATTGCAGTTTGATTCAAGCCAGTTTTGGACAACAATCTACTGCTTTTTTTTTTTTTTTTTTAGCTTCCCAAATTATAATTATGCCACAACATTAAAATAATGTTGAGTTACCATGTAATTCTAATCATAATCTGTTTGTGTGCACATTTCTTTTTAGGTTATCTGAAAGTCTAAAAATAAATGAATAAGTGCAATAAATAAAATGCTTAATTTTTAATGTGTCTAACTTATTATAATAGTTTTTTATTAAATCTGTTTGGGCTTAGCAGAGGGTTTTGATTCCCTGTTTTAACTCCCATACACATAATCTGGTCTATTTCAATCTACTGCATTACCAATTAATAACACTTCAAACGACTAGGTTGAAAATCACTCCTGCACAATGCTATGTTACTGTAAATCATGCCATTGTTCATGTTTAATGACTCTTTATCATGATCTGCCCACTGTGTATAAACAAGGAATGTTCCTGTCCTGTTAGCATATAAATGTGCAGCTTAGGATATGGCTTGTGTGTGCCAGATTTCTCTCTCTCCTTCTCTCTCTCCATTACACACACACACACACACACACACACACTCTCTCTCTCTCTCTCTCTCTCTCTCTCTCTCTCTCTCTCTCTCTCTCTCTCTATCTCTCTCTATCTCTCTTTCTCACTCTCTTTCTCTCTCACACACACACACACACACACTGTCTACACGGACACATGGATACACACACACACACACACACACACACACACACACACACACACACACACACACACATATACACACACACACATACACACACACACACGCACACACACACACATAACAATCTTGAGAGAGAGAGAGAGAGAGAGAGAGAGAGAGAGAGAGAGAGAGAGAGAGAGAGAGAGAGAGAGAGAGAGAGAGAGAGACCAGTCCAGACAATATCAACATCATTTTACGTACAGCATTTGTAAGAACATGCCTCGGTTAAAATGAAAAGTTTCAGTAGGTAAAGATTATGTTTAAGGTTGTGTGCCATATTATCAATCATATAGTTTTATGACCTCTTTTATATTAATCTCGTAACATCGTCCTTACAGGTTCATGTTGTTTTAAAGTGTTACGTTAGACTAGTTTTGTCAATACATGCATGGCAAATGACAACAATAAAACACTTAGAAAATAATTGAACGTTTTTAATTACACCTGTAATACAATGCTGCAACTAGCTTGACCATTAATCCAAAAAAAGACAAAACGATTACGATCAACACTTACTATGTACCTCATTGCCAAACAGGATGATGCTCTACTATAATAACATGATTCAGCCCAAGTAAAGTCTTTTATCCTTAAGATTTATCTTTTACTAGTTCCCATTACAGCTAATGTCTCCTTTTATATTCACACTGGCTGCTCTCTTATCATCTCATAACTAGATATATAAACCTAGTCTAGTCTAAGTTATAACAGGTGATTAAAAAGAGAAGGGTAAAAAGTCAGACCGTATTTGTGTACTAATTGAACCGAAGCATTTTTGTTTCCAAAAAATGTTTTTAAAAAAATGGTATTGCAACAAACTCAGAAAGAAAGTCAGAATCGCGAGTTTGTATCATGCAATTCTGAGGAAAAAAAGGCTGAACTGTGAGGTAAAAACTTGCAATTGCAAGAAAAAAGACACAGAATTGTGTAATTATGCAACAACCTTTTTGTATTTTTTATTCAGTGGCAGAAACAGGCTTCCATAGGAAACTAAGCTTTGTGTGATTCAGATTTCTCTATTATTGAAACCGCACTGAAAATAATCCTCTATAATCTTTTCCATTTCCATAGGACACGTCTTTGTGGACACGTCTTTGACACTCCAGTGGTAAATCTAAGTAACACGAAATTAGTTTGTATGTATCTCGCAATTCTAAGAAAAAAGGAATTGTGAGGAAAATAAGGCAGAATTGTGAAATATAAAGTCGCAATAATCTTGTTTTATTTTTTATTTAGTGGCAGACACGGGCTTCTATAATAAACAATTAATATAAATAAGTTATTAATTTGTGTTAAAGGTAAGCAGTGAGGCTGGTCATAATACTACATTAGTGTGCTTAAATATTTACTATGATAAACTCAGTGTTACAATTTAAATCCATTAGAGTTTAACCTTTTATTGTAGGGTCATAAAACTATCAAACATACAGAAAAATTTGAAAGATAGAAACACACAAAGAAAAATTTCAGTCAGGTGATTTAAGTAATCATTCAATTATGCTGTGTCTCATTATAAACTAAACCATTATACCTAGCTATTTCCTTTAAACCATACAAAGATTATTGTTCAGTTCTTTTGTACTCATCTTTTGTTTTTGTGTTTTTTTGTAATTTAATTGGACAATATGTGCTAAGTCTATTTATTTTTAGTTTCTCCACCAAAGACATTCTGAAAAATCATTGATCTAGGAAGAAATCCACCGATTACTAAACCAGTTATTATATTGCAAATGTTCTTAAGCACTGCTGATGGTGTTATGGATGCATTAGTGAAGCAGGATCACAATAAGTTAGTCCCATTAGTCTGAGCTTTAGGCTTAGCACTAGGCTGTTCATTCTGTAGCTGCCAACACTGAATTGTCAGTCTGGGCCAGCTGATTTCTGTCATTCTGCATTTTTTTTATAACCTTTTGTTTTTAGCTTCCAAAACAAGTACTTAACCACATCATACCATTTAAGAACAGCAAATAATATAGATGAGAAGAAAACCAGTTTGTTTATACCAGACTGCCATACATGTAAGGTTTGCACTGCTACATATGTCGATATTTTGGCTAGCATCAATGGATAGTGCAGATTTGAAATCAAGACCTTCTTATCAGGAGTACAACATCTTAATTGCTGAGCTACCACTATCCATTGAAAGTGTTTACAAAGGACCGAATTAAATTTTCATCAAATTTATTTATTTATTAATTTTTTTTTTTTTTTTTACAATCCTGTCTCAGAGGTCTACAGACAATTCCTTGGTCTGGTGTGTGCCTTTTAAAATCATTGGTTAAGACTTTGGGCATTCGCTGGACTCTTGAACAAGGCCCTTAGCCCTCGTCTGTATAAATGAGATAATTGTAACTGCTCTATATTTTAGCGATTTTAGAAAAGATTGTCGCTGCCCAGTTATGTAAAGACTTGCAGGAGAACAATATCTTTGAACAGTTTCAGTCAGGTTTTAGGCCCCATCATAGCACAGAAACTGCTCTAGTTAAAATCACTAATGACCTGTTTTTAGCTTCAGACCAAGGCTACATCTTCCTATTAGTTTTACTAGATCTTAGTGCTGCGTTCGACACTATAGATCATGATCTTCTCCTCGATCTCTTACAGAATTACATCGGTATTCAGGGACAGGCATTAAGCTGGTTTAAATCCTACCTGTCCAATCGTTACCATTTCGTAGATTTAAATGGAGAGCTATCCAGGATAATGCTAGTAAATTATGGCGTGCCACAAGGGTCAGTTCTAGGACCCCTGCTTTTCACAATATACATGCTTCCATTAGGAAATATTATTAGAAGGCATGGAATTAGCTTCCATTGTTATGCTGATGATACCCAGCTATATATTTCATCCAAACCAGGCGATACAGCTCAATTAGCTCGCATAACTGAGTGTGTTGAAGAAATAAGAGATTGGATGACCCATAACTTTCTGCTATTAAATTCTGATAAAACGGAGATTTTGCTCATCGGCCCAAAAAATAGTACACAGAAGCTCCAGCATCTCAGTCTGCATTTAGACGGTTGTTCTGTAACTACTTGTTCAACGGTAAAAGACCTGGGAGTTATTTTAGACAGCAACTTATCTTTTAAAAATCACATCAATCAAGTTACAAAAACAGCCTTATTTCACCTTAGAAATATTTCTAAGCTAAGAAATATCTTATCTATATCTGATGCAGAGAAGCTCGTCCATGCGTTTATGACCTCTAGAATAGACTACTGTAATGCATTACTAGGTGGATGTCCTGCATCATTAATAAACAAGCTTCAGTTAGTTCAGAATGCGGCAGCAAGAGTTCTTACTAGGTCAAGAAAATACGATCATATAACCCCAATATTATCGTCCCTACATTGGCTTCCTATTAAGTTTCGAATAGACTACAAACTACTGCTACTCACTTATAAAGCACTAAATGGTTTGGCTCCCATGTATCTATCCAGTCTTTTAACACGCTACAATCCGTCACGCTTCCTGAGATCTCAAAACTCTGGGCTTCTAGTAGTTCCTAGAATAGCAAAGTCCACTAAAGGCGGTAGAGCATTTTCACATTTAGCTCCTAAACTCTGGAATAGTCTTTCTGACAGTGTTCGGGGTTCAGATACACTCTCCCAGTTTAAGTGTAGATTAAAAACATATCTTTTTAGCAAAGCCTACACATAACACACATCACACACATCACATCACAACCTTGTGCTCCAGAATATATGATTACATGCACATTATCAACTTGTGCTGTTAATATCATGAACAGCAGCTACGCTAATTCCTCTCCACTGCTTCTCTTTCTCTCCCCATCCCGAGGCATCCTGAGGTTTGGCCAGCTCCAGTCACGTCCCACCTCGTGAAGATTATGGACCTATGGATGATCATGGAGAAGTAGATGCCGAGTGTTTAAAGGCCCTGGCATGGAGAAGCTGATGCTGGATCTATGATGATCACAAATTGTTCTGTATTGTTGAAAGATTTATGACCAAACTCTTGATGTCACCCATATGAGGATGGGTTCCCCTTTGAGTCTGGTTCCTCTCAAGGTTTCTTCCACATCTAAGGGAGTTTTTCCTTGCCACTGTCGCCACGGCTTGCTCATCAGGGACAAACGCACACCATTCACCTTCACTGTTGTTTTCCGTAAAGCTGCTTTGAGACAATGTCTGTTGTGAAAAGCGCTATACAAATAAACTTGACTTGACTTGACTTGACTATATAAGGGGGTCTGCCAAACACCATAGATGTAAAAAAAATCATGCAGTACGATACATTTGAAGTTATGGCCAGTAATTTACTACACACGGTAAATTCAGGTTTATAATCCATACTTCTTGTACTTTTTAAATCGGTTCTACAAAATCGCCTGCATCCTGAAGTAAATAACGTTAAGAATGTAAACAGGAAAAGGTTTGCACATATGTGATAAGGTCCGAGGGGAAGCTTAAAAAGGTAATGAGCTCAGTGTGTCCCGGCATCTACACACAGCCTGTGAGTTAGTTTGTCACTGTTAGTGCTGACCAGATGTTAACAGGCCTATATGTTAATGACAGTCACAGCATCAGACTCACAAGAACACATCTTCAAAGACACTCGTTCAACAGAACCAGGCTAGAAAGTTCAGGAATTGTTCGACTCTCTGCCAAAGACTCCAGCCAAGAGCAAGCTCCAGAAAAGAACTGAGATTTTACTCCTTTGTTTAGAGGGAACAAAAACAACCGGGTCTATTCTGAACTGCTGCACATAAGCATGTGTTTAACAGTGTGGGAGCATGTCTGTGTATACTCATGCGAGTGTGTGTGTGTGTGTGTGTGTGTGTGTGTGTGTGTGTGTGTGTGTGTGTGTGTAGAAACATCGTTAAACAGGGACTCACCACGTCGGACTCCTCGCTGGTTGAGAGGTACATGTCTGTGTATAGCCAGTGTGTGAGTGTGAGGAAGATAGTGAACTACTCCACCCAGAAACTTTTCAGACAGGCCCAGAAGGAGGAGGAGAAAAAGGAAATCAATCGTCTCTCTTAGTTTCTAGGGGCTGCACTACAGCTACTTTTTCTTTTCCTTTCCGACTTTGTGCAGCTGTGTGTAAGAAGTGCTGTGCAATGTGATCTGTGACCTCCTATGATCTTTAAAAAAATTTATTTATTTGTCTACGTAAAGTCTTGACGTACACTTACCCCTTAACCTCCCTCCCTCCTCTCTCTCTCTCTCTCTCTCTCTCTCTCTCTCTCTCTCTCTCTCTTGTTTCCCTTGTTCTGAAAAAACTTCACATTGACAAAACATCCCTAAACACACACACACACACACACACACACACACACACACACACACACACACACACACACACACAAATCGCAAGTACAATTTAACCCCAGACAATATCAGAATACACTGTGTGTGTGTGTGTGTGTGTGTGTGTGTGTGTGTGTGTGTGTGTGTGTGTGTATACGATGTCCCGCTTCACATACTGCACAGAGCACATGAATAACATATGTGCCTGTGGTCACCTCATACACAGTTTGAAAGATCTGTTTTAAATAAAACGTAAAAACTTTACATGGGCAGAAAAATTAGATCCAGGAAAAAGACATTGCCACATTCAGCTAGGGTTCAAGAAAGCTCTGGAAGCATTTAAAAGACAACACAGGCAATCGGAGAGGACAGGGAAAAGGCTACAATAAATTTCCACAAACTAGGTATTTTAACTAACTGTATTATGCATAAAATCATCATCTCTTAACCACAAGAAAAAGGTATATACTCAGCAGAAAGTAAGAATTTCACATTATATTAAGAACATGCACCATAATCTTACAGCAACTCAAGGGCAATGAAAGACCCACATCAGTAAAAATGTGCTGATCATGCAGAGGTTCATCGGAGCTTTGCTCTGACAACTGATTTAACCAGCTTTCTACAACATGCTGCAATTAAGAAAATTGAACTAAACAAATAACTCAATGATTCACTTTCAGTAAGTGTTTTATCCTGGTCAGGGTGGCTGTAGATCCTGAACTAGATCCTAAGAGCTTAGGAAAACTGTGCATGAGGTGGGAATACACCATGTTTGGAATGCCAGTCCATTACAGGGATTACCAGAAAAAGTAACACAGATACACAAAAAGTATGCAAAAAAAAGCAAAAGTGTTGGATAACAATGTAAATGGTGTACATTTAAGTTTATAGAGTATTAATATTTCAATAATAAATATTAATTCTGATTTAGCCCTTTCTCACAATAATCTGCTGTTCCATTTCACTGGCTGAATGTAAATCGTCTTTTTTAATCAGGATTATAAATGAATTGTTGATTGCCACGTGTCTGTTGTAGGATTATTAAGCACGCTGTTGGGTTTTTGTATTTATATTTAGGTAGGTCATTTTCAGCTGTCCCATAATTTGGCTGGGGAGGGGCGGGGCGGACCAAACATAGTCTCAGATAAACGTTTGTAGGAATAAAATTTTTCATGATCTTCACTTAGTTTGAAATATAAACACTTGACACATGGCTTTCAATGCCTTAATTTTTTGAATGATTTAATGGCTCCAGGACTGATAACATATATGAAATAAAAACATGTTAGTTGCAGTAAAAATCTTTCAGGTCACTTCACATTATTATATTTTTAAGCATTAGAAATGTTAAATGATGGACAGTAAAGCCCAAAGTGTATTCTTTCCAAAGATATCTAAATGTAGCTCAGGAACTGTTAACATTTACATTTAGGTAGGTCATTTTCAGCTGTGAGTCCCAAAGCGGGGGGCTAATGCTAGCAGGTTAAAATATTGTGACTGCTTTGCTCTGAGCAGGTTGCTGGGAATTTGGAGGCATATAAGGCATATAAATCACACTTTTCTACAATAACACTGGTAAAGAGATACAACAGACAGCAACTTAAGCGTCTGCCACAATAAAAGTACAACATTTACAGTGCATCCAGAAAGTATTCACAGTGCTTCACTTTTCCCCATTTTGTTACATTACAGCCTTATTACCAAATGAATTACATTTATTAATTTCCTCAAAATTCTACAAACAATACGACATAATGACATTGACACTGTGTTTGAAATATTTGCAAATTTATATATATATAAAAAAATGAAAACATAAAATCACATGTACCTAAGCGTTCACAGCTTTTGCTCAATACTTTGTTGAAGCACCTTTGGGACCAATTTCAGCCTCAAGTCTTTTTGAGTATGTTGCTACAAGCTTGGCACACCTATATTTGGGCAGTTTCTCCCATTCTTCTTTGCAGAACCTCTCAAGCTTCATCAGGTTGGATGGGGAGGTTCGGTGCACAGCCATTTTCAGATCTCTCCAGAGATGTTCAATCGGGTTCAAGTCTGGACTCTGGCTGGGCCACTCAAGGACATCTGTCTAGTCTTTCAGTCCCTGCCGCTGAAAAACATCCCCACGGCATGATGCCGCTACCACCATGCTTCACTGTAGGGATGGTATTGAAAGGTGATAAGCAGTGCCTGGTTTTCTCCAGACATGATGCTTGGCATTCAGGCCAAAGAGTTCAAGCGTTGTTTCTCATGGTCTAAGAGTACTTCAGGTGCCTTTTGGTGGGCTTCCACTGAGGAGTGGCTTCCGTCCGGCCTCTCTACCATACAGACCTGATTGGTGGAGTGCTGCAGAAATGGTTTTTCTTCTAGAAGGTTTTCCTCTCTCCACAGAGAAATGCTGGAGCTCTTTCAGAGTGACCATTGGGTTCTTGGACACGTCCCTGACTAAGGTCCTTCTCCCCATTGCTTAGCTTGGCCAGGCGGCCAGCTCTAGAAGCTCTTTATTTATTTATTTATTTATTTATTTATTTATTTATTTATTTATTTTATAAATTTGCAAAGATTGAAAAAAAATGTATGTTGTCATTATGGGAATTGTTTGTAGAATTAAAAAAAATAATAATAATGAATTTCATCCATTTTGGAATAAGGCTGTAAAAAATGTGTTGTGAATACTGTCCAGATGCACTTTAATAAACTTCTGTGGGCTACTTTCTAAAAAAATTTAAATTCTAAACTGCTAATAAAGCCCAGACGTTTCTACTTCATATGAGTCATTAACCGCTACTGTGCAGTGTGACATCAAAAATCAATTCAACGCTTAACACACACATCCAAAAATGGGTGGAAAAAGTTCATCAGTATATTTATTATTGAAGCATACAGAAACCTTTATTAATACAAAAATACAATTAAAAAGAATTAACATTAAGTTTAAGAGACTAAATGAGGAAATGCGATAATGGGATAAATCATTTTTGATAATACTGTATTCCATTAACATAAATATATATTATTAGATTTTTTTATGTATATTTTAATAATAAGGTCAGCTTGTGTCACATCCTCAATACTTTCTGTAGTATGTAAAATAAAGTATGTTTACCGCAAATCTTTTTTCTTTGTGTTGCTCAGTCTTTTATTGCATTAAGTCTGGATTACAAGAATACATTTTCTCACATAAAACTATTCCATACTTGTGTAAGCTGCTTTCTGCTTTGTCTTTCAGCTAGAACACTATCAGCTGGTACAAATGATTTAAACAAAAATAAAGAACATAGATTTTGTCTTAAAAATACACACATTTACTGTGGCCAGAAACATTAGTTTAGTCATAGTTTTTATTATTTTCATGAGCTAGAGTTAGCAGGCTGGTTGTCTACCACCAGTCTGGCAAAAACATGGTGCCTCAGGGAAAGTAAAGCAACTCCTTCCTCTTTAACCAGAGCTAAACATTATTGCTACTCAGCTATCATTAATCAACAAATTTATTCTGTGGGCCATGTGCTGTCTATTATCCTGCAGGCGCTTTAATCAGGTCAGCTAATCATGCACAGAGTCCTGTAAGCTGAATCACAATGCTAGCTAACTGGCTATTGCTAGCTAAATATATGTACAAGCTCTTTTTAAAAGTGGAAGATTATAGCAAAAAAGAAAGTCAACTGCTAGATTAACATACAGAAAAGAAGGTTCTAGATTTATATAATCATTATTATATGTTATATATTTATTATAAGATGATAGTACAAACTGCCTTACATTTTTCTTACTGAAAAATTTTAAATGTTTGTCTGTGTACAGTATGCTTATTTAATGAAAATGTGTTTGTGTTTGTGTGTGTGTGTGTGTGTGTGTGTGTGTGTGTGTGTGTGTGTGTGTGTGTGTGTGTGTGTGTGTGTTTTCAAAAGAGGCCATTATACTGTTTCAGTGGTATTTTCTTAATTCTTTATTTTATAAGATAGCAAAAGTTACACAAACAACTTAGAAAACACACGTGGGATCTCATTATTGAAAAGTTTCGATCAAAAGAGGCTACAAAGCATAATATGTACCATGAAACACTATCAACACCAAGGTCATTAACAAATAAATAATAGATTTGGGTACCACTGTCACCAGAATAGGATGTCCCTCTGAAATTTATATAAAAAAAAAAGGAAAAGGAAAAAAAGAATGAAAGAATGAAAGCGTATTACGGAAGCTGTCAAGAGACCTACAGCAAAATTAAAGCAGTTGCAAGAATATCGGGCAAGTACTCACTCCCTCCTAGTCACTTCAATCTCTTACTAAGGGTTAGGAAAGTTAGGCAAAAGCTCTTTTTCATGAAATGTTAGCTTAAACTATCACCCTAAACTATGTGTCAAAATGTGGCATGGTTTAAAGAAATCAGGGTAACACTTTTTGCGTATATTTAAAAAAGATATGTATAGAGTAACAACAAAAGAGTTTATTACCAATAAAACCTTATACCCATGGCAAAGCATGGTGGTGGCAGCTCCTAGCTGTGGAGCTACTTCTCTACTGCTGGAACTGAGGCTCTAATAATGATGATTTTTTTTGCTACAAAACCTGTAGGCTTACACAGCTGAATGTAAAGAGGCATTTTTCCTTTCAGCATGACAATGAGGCAAAGCAGAAATTCAAGACAATCAAGAAACGGCATTAAAGAATTTGGAAAATTAACTGTGTGAAATAAAATTGCTAAAACATTATATATTTGGTAGATTCTTGTCCATAAAGTGCCACTAAGTGCTAAATTACAAACAAATATGTGTATTATGTATGTATTGGGTTACTATATAGTTATAGTAACATATTTCCATCTAAAAGTTTCCACTGGTTTTTATTTGGTGGGTATATAAAATTTAACAGCAAAGCACCACCTGATTAAATGTTCACATAATCTGAAAACAATAAGTATTAATCATCATCAACTAAACACAAAGCACTAATATAAACATTTGCTAAGATAATATTTTAAAGCACCTTGCCATGCACTATTTAATTTATATGTATTTATGTAAAATAAATTTTTGCCAGCATAAGTTTTAATATAAAAATACAATTTCAAATCCAATCCATGCACAAACATTATATATAAATCAATTTGAATGCCTTACCCTATTCACCAGAGCTTTTTGTGTTGAAGGCTTTGAAAGTGTGTCCAACATAGCAAGCAGAGCCAAAATGATCAAGCTTAAGCACTGGTGCAATGTTAAGTTGATAATCTACTGCTGAGGTACTAACTGAGGTCATGCTCAAGCATGGAATTATACATTTAAAAACACTTTTGCACTACAAGTTCATCTAACAATGCACAACTGAATCAATACTGGTACTGGATGCTTTCCTGGTGCAGCACAACTGAGATGACTGATCAGCTGACCGGGTGAAAGCAAAAACCCACAGCTCCAACTGGGGCATTGACACACACACACACACACACACACACACACACACACACACACACACACACACACACACACACACACACACACTCTATGTGGGTAAAACATTTAGTTATTAATCATGCATAAAAAAAAAGTCAGTCAGCTCTCAAACATCGGAATGTAAAAACATTAATGACACTGGAAAGGGGCAAATACTAAATAACTAAGTCAAGGTATCTCCGAAAGGATGTCCATGCCTCGAGGAGTTAGTTAGTGATTTACAATGCAATATAATATAAGGTAGGTGGTTTTAATGCTTTATGGTAATATCCTGTTTATGTCAATGTATGTATGTATGTATGTGTGTGTGTGTGTGTGTGTGTGTGTGTGTGTGTGTGTGTGTGTGTGTGTGTGTGTGTGTGTGTGTGTGTGAGAACATATATATAAAAATGAACAAATAAACAAAACAAAACAAAACAAGATAAAAAAAAATAAAAATAAATATATATATATATATATATATATATATATATATATATATATATATATATATATATATATATATATATATATATATATATACACAATATGCGTGATACACATATTCATACTGAAACTTTTCGGCACAGTGCTTTAATGCAATCCTTTTTTTACGTGTGGAACATTAAAATCTGAGTTCTCTTAGGAAAGTATTACGTGGTGGACCGCAAGTTTGTTTAGTCTCTGCCTCGCACTTTAAATAATTATTTACATTATGGTTATTAAACTTGAAAACATACACAACAATTGCAGGGTTATAAATAAATAAAAAAAACTATAGTTATAGATATATCACTGTGGCCACTCACTCCGTACCGAGAAATAGATTTGTTTGAAATAATAATTTTATAATAATAATTTTCCATTTATTTAATTTTATTTATTCAGTTTATTTTGTGCCAATTTATTGATTACCCAATTTAATCAATATATAAAAAAAGTACTGCATTTATTTTGATTTATTCTATTTTATTTTTATAAAATATTATAAAATATGATTTTATATAATATTTAACAAAGCAGGCATTTTATTATGTGTGAACACATTTTAAAAAACTTTCTTTTCGGCTTCTCCCGTTAGGGGTCGCCACAGCGGATCCTCCGCACGTTTGATTTGGCACATGCTTTACGCTGGATGCCCTTCCTAACGCAACCCTCCCCAATTTATCCGGGCTTGGGACCGGCACTAAGAGTGGCTGGGGATGGTTCCCTGACCGGGAATCGAACCCGGGTCGCAGCGGTGGGAGCGCTGCATCTTAACCACTAGACCACCAGGGGGTGTGTGAACACATTTTTATGATCAGAAATGTTAGTAATATTAAACTTCATTAATAAAAACGACACGCAATTTTGTTTTGCATTAACCGTACCAAAATGTAACCTAACCGTGATTAAAAAACCAAGGCTGTACCGAAACATGAATTTTGCGTATTATTACACCTTATATATATATATATATATATATATATATATATATATATATATATATATATATATATATATATATATATATATATAATAGTTAATACAGTCAGGTACTGTCGTACGGTGTGGAGGCCTGGAGTGCAATCAGAGTTCCATTTCATACCAAAGGTGTTCAGTAGGGTTGGGGTCAGAGCTGTAAAGGCCCCCTACTGTATATATATATATATATATATATATATATATATATATATATATATATATATATATATATATATATATATATATATATATATACATACAGTACAGACCAAAGGTTTATATATATATTATATATACAATACAGACCAAAAGTTTGGACACACCTGCTCATTCAAAGAGTGAGTTAATGAATTGACACATGTGGAATTATATACATAACAAAAAAGTGAACTGAAAATATGTCATATTGTAGGTTCTTCAAAGTAGGCATCAAGAGAATGCAAAGAGTGTGCAAAGCAGTAATCTACGCAAAAGGTGGCTACTTTGAAGAACCTACAATATGACATATTTTTAGTTGTTTCACACTTTTTTGTTATGTATATAATTCCACGTGTTAATTCATAGTTTTGATGCCTTCAGTGTGAATCTACATTTTTCATAGTAATGAAAATAAAGAAAACTCTTTGAATGAGAAGGTGTGTCCAAACTTTTGGTCTGTACTATATATATATATATATATATATATATATATATATATATATATATATATATATATATATATATATATATATATATATATATATATATATTAGGGATGTAATGGTACATCAAATTCATGGTTCGGTACGTCCCACAACTTTAAATCACAATTGGTACGGTTAAGGGGAAGAAATGCAAAACAAAATTGCTTGACGTTTTTCTTAACAAAGTTTATTATTACTAACATTTGTGACCATCAACATTTAAACAGTTTACATTTTAAATAAAATGCCTGCTTTGTAAAAAAAAAAAAAAGAAAAGATGAATAAACCTTTGCCAAGCATCCAAAAGCCAACTGCAAACTTGTATATCCCTTAAATCCCTCTGCCCCCAAAAACACAAACACACACACACACACACACACACACACACACACACACACACAATACATTCAAATGAAATATACATACAAATAATGATTATAATAAGGAAACACAAATAAAAATAAATAATATTGTGACTAAATACAAAATAAATGTAATACTAACAGATGCCTAAACAACCACACCATCGAAGAAAACAAGCTCAAATTCTACACTACAAATTCTACACAATTGCATGTTTTTTTATACAAATTATAATATAGATAGCTTGGTGTAGATAATGTGTAAAAATGTGTTGGTGTAACAAACAACAAATATTTCATGTAAATACCAGCCAATCTTCTTCTTCTTCTTCTTCTTTCGGCTGCTCCCATTAGGGGTCGCCACAGCGGATCATCCGTCTCCATACCACCCTGTCCTCTATATCTGCCTCTTTTGCACCAACTACCTGCATGTCTTCCCTCACCACATCCATTAACCTCCTCCTTGGCCTTCCTCTTTTCCTCCTACCTGGTGGCTCCATCTTCAGCATTTTTCTACCAATATAATTCATGTCCCTTCTCTGCACATGTCCAAACCATCTCAATCTCGCCTCCCTCACCTTGTCACCAAAACATCCTACATGGGCTGTCCCTCTAATAAACTCATTTCTAATCTTGTCCATCCTCGTCACTCCCAACGAAAACCTCAACATCTTCAGCTCTGCTACCTCCAGCTCCACCTCCTGTCTTTTACTCAATGCCACTGTCTCTAATCCATACAACATCGCAGGTCTCACCACAGTCCTATAAACTTTCCCTTTCATTCTTGCAGATACTCTTCTATCACAAATCACTCCTGTCACTCTTCTCCACCCACTCCACCCTGCCTGCACGCTTTTCTTTACTTCCCCAACACACTCTCCATTACTTTGCACTGTTGACCCCAGGTACCTGAACTCCTCCACCTTCTCCACCTCTTCTCCCTGCAACCGCATCACTCCACTGCCCTCCCTCTCATTCACACACATGTACTCTGTCTTACTTCTACTGACTTTCATTCCCCTTCTCTCCAGCACATATCTCCACCTCTCCAGGCTCTTCTCAACCTGCTCTCTACTCTCACCACAAATCACAATATCATCTGCAAACATCATAGTCCAGGGAGACTCCTGTCTGACCTCGTCCGTCAACCTGTCCATCACCACTGCAAACAGGAAAGGGCTCAGGGCCGATCCTTGATGCAGTCCAACCTTCACCTTGAACCAGTCTGTCGTACCTACTGCACACTTTACTGCCGTCACACTGTCCTCATACATGTCCTGCACCACCCTCACATACTTCTCTGACACACCTGACTTCCTCATACAATACCACAACTCCTCTCTCGGCACCCTGTCGTACGCTTTCTCTAAATCCACAAATACACAATGCAGCTCCTTCTGTCCTTCTCTATACTTCTCCATCAACATCCTCAAAGCAAATAAGGCATCTGTGGTGCTCTTCCTCGGCATGAAACCATACTGTTGCTCACAGATGGTCACCTCTTCTCTCAGCCTGGCTTCCACTACTCTTTCCCATAACTTCATGGTGTGACTGATCAACTTAATTCCCCTGTAGTTACTGCAGGTCTGCACATCTCCCTTATGCTTAAAGATCGGTACCAGCACACTCCTTCTCCATTCCTCAGGCATCCTCTCCCCTTCCAGAATCCTGTTAAACAATCTGGTTAAAAACTCCACTGCCATCTCTCCTAAACATCTCCACGCTTCTACCGGTATGTCATCTGGTCCAACCGACTTTCCATTCTTCATCCTCTTAATCGCTGCTCTCACTTCCTCCTTACTAATCCTATCTACATCCTGCCTCACCAACTCCACATCCTCCAACCTTTTCTCTCTCTGATTTTCCTCATTCATCAGCTGCTCAAAATACTCCCTCCATCTTCTCAACACACTCTCCTCACTAGTCAACACATTTCCCTCTCCATCCTTTATTGCTCTAACTTGCAGTACATCCTTCCCAGCTCGGTCCCTCTGCTTGGCCAATCGGTATAAATCCTTTTCTCCTTCCTTAGTGTCCAACCTCTTATACAGTTCCTCATATGCCTTTTCCTTGGCTTTCCCCACATCCCTTTTAACCTGCTGCCGCATCTCCTTGTACTCCTGCCTACTTTTCTCATCACTCTGTCGATCCCACTTCTGTTTTGCCAACCTCTTTCCCCTAATGCTCTCCTGCACTTCCTCATTCCACCACCACGTCTCCTTGTCTTGCTTTCTATTTCCAGATGTCACACCAAGTACTTTTCTAGCTGCCTCCCTCATCACTCCTGCAGTAGTTGCCCAATCATCCGGCACCTCTTCACCACCACCAAGCCCCTGTCTGACCTCTTCCCTGAACCTCACACTACACTCTTCCTCCTTCAGTTTCCACCATCTTATTCTTCTTTCAAACCTTACTTTCCTCCTCTTCTTCTTCGCCTCCAAAACCATCCTACAGACCACCATCCGATGCTGTCTAGCTACACTGTCCCCCGCCAACACCTTACAGTCTCCAATCTCCTTCAGGTTGCATCTCCTACACAGAAGATAATCCACCTGTGTGCACCTTCCTCCACTCTTATACGTCACCCTATGATCCTCCATCTTCTTAAAATACGTGTTCACCACTGCCATTTCCATCCTTTTAGCAAAATCTACCACCATCTGCCCTTCCACATTCCTCTCCTTAAAACCATACCTACCCATCACCTCCTCATCACCTCTGTTCCCTTCACCTACATGCCCATTAAAGTCTGCCCCAATCACCAATCGTTCTTTCCTAGGTACACCATCTACCACTTCATCTAATTCACTCCAGAATCTTTCTTTCTCCTCCATCTCACAGCCAACTTGTGGAGCATAGGCACTGATGACATTTATCATCATCCCTTCAACTTCCACCTTCAGGATCATCACCCTATCAGAAACTCTCTTCACCTCCACTACACTCTTACTGTACTCTTCCTTCAGAATCACCCCTACACCATTTCTCTTTCTATCCACACCATGATAAAACAGTTTAAACCCACCTCCAATGTTCCTGGCCTTACTCCCTTTCCACTTGGTCTCCTGAACACACAACACATCTACCTTTCTCCTCTCCATCATATCAGCTATCTCTCTCCCTTTACCCGTCATAGTACCAACATTTAAAGTACCAACCCGAACCTCTACTCTCCTACACTGCTCCTTTTCCTGCCGTCTCTGTAGACGCCTTCCTCCTCTCCTTCTCCTCCTTCGGCCAACAGTAGCCCAATTTCCACCGGTACCCTGTCGGCTAACGATACCTGTGGCGGTCGTTGTTAACCCGGGCCTCGACCGATCCGGTATGAAATTCTCATTTGTGATCCGCATATTTGATTTGGCACATGTTTTACGCTGGATGCCCTTCCTAACGCAACCCTCCCCATTTACCCGGGCTTGGGACCGGCACTAAGAGTACACTGGCTTGTGCCCCCCTAATGGCTGGGTTTAAATACCAGCCAATGCTGATGGGAAATACATATCTTCTTGTATTGGCTGATAGATGATAGAAATGAGATGTTTTAATGATAAACACTAAAATGATTACATTAGAGTCTTGTAAGTCAGCAGTACACACCGCAGTGCCTTGAATTTTGCTTTCCCATTGATAATACATCTTGTTAAACCCCAGCAGTGCTTAAAATGAAAATTCATATAAGTTTTGTGTTATTGTAAAATTATAAAAATTAAAGGTCAACATTGACACAAATGTCACCTCACTAAGCCTAAACAATTCGGACATAAATATAAGGATGTTTCAAACACAAACAACACAATAATGTAACCACTAAGAAAGTTCAATAAAATAGTTAGAGATAAAAGGCATAGAGATAAGCAAAGAAATAAAAATATAAGTAGGCACACACACATTACACTTGAAATGATTGACATTACCTTAACTTTCTTAGACATTCTTGCGTTCCCAAAGTGCCACAAGAACTTTTCTGGCTTTCTGCAGCTGCCACACTCAACCCCATCAATAATAAAGGCCCTAGCTCTCATTCACACTTTGAGCAGTTTCCTATTACAGTAATGAGAGACATAGCATTACAGGAAAGTGTAGATTTTAACTAGCACAATACAAGTCCATTGTTTGCCTAAATAAACACCGAAAAGCAAGTTTAAATAACACACTTGGTTCTCTGACAGTTCTTGATTAACTGGGAAACAAACCAAATCCGAACATCTGAACATGCATATGCATCAACGTTTCCGAACATGACTCCTTCAACAAACTATAACGAAATACAAAGAGTGCTACCAATATCTAGGAATTAGACTGACTGTTGAGAATAGAGATTAAAGACAGAGAGCAGAATTCACTTAGATGTTCACAGGATGTGGAGAACTGACCACAGCAAGCTGACAGATGCTGTGGTGAGTCACATGACATACTCCAGACACCATCTGGAACCATAATCCTTTGGTGTGGAGATAAATGGCCTGAGTCCTGATATCCCTGACTGCCACAAAAACCTCAGGAACTCGATTCAAACTCTGCAAAAATTGCAGCAGTGACAACAGTGTGTAGAGAAATTAGCATTAGACTACAGAAAGTGTTATGCAAAAATCATGTAAGACATTTTTGACCAAGTTTAGGCTTGAGCTTTGGAAATTGTGTAAACCACTGGTATATGTTAAAGAAAAGAATACACATTGCAAAATTGAGTAAGTCTGCTTTAAAACTCAGAGGACCAATGAATAACTATTAAAGGTCAAATTATTATATAAAAAATGTATATAAAAAAGTTATTTAAGCAAATTGTTGCAAGTTGCAAGTGCAAGTTATTAGTTGTGACTAGATTTGTTTTATACATTTTACAAAAACAATTTTTGTCACACATTTGAAAAACTAATAAAAATGGCTGATAGATTTGGGAATGCAAATTTAGGGGCATAGATGAATAGATAAATTCAGCCTAAATTGGCTTAGCATCCAATATAAGGTTCCCATACTAGTGGTCATGACCACTGATTTATATTTGGGGTTATGAGAGAAATGTCTTCTTTTGTATTATTTATTATTTTTTTAAATAAATATTAAACATATTCAAGTTATTGATACAGGTATTATTTATTAGTAAAAAATGCATTATTAATATAGGCTTTTAACTGTATTGACATAGTGTAGGTGACCGAAAGAAACAGAAATATTTCCCAATCTATCTACCTCTACTAAAAATATTAATGCGGTGTCTCAAATTATTTGTGCACTATTCTAAACTATTATTGAGTACTAACAGATCAGTTTGTTTAACAACATTGTGCATTAAATTTGTTTATTGCATAAATATTTTATAGACTTGGAAACCTGACAGTCAGAGAGGTTTTAGCTCTGACCTCCCATCAGTTTAATGCCATTTTTATCCTCTGGAACATGAATTAAGCATGTGAGTGTGTGAAAAATGACACTCACGTTACTGTTGCTACTGCGCATTCACGTAAAGTCATGCGTCAAGAATAAACCAGGTCAGTCTGTAGCACACTTATACATACACACATACTTATGTAGTACACTTATAATATCACAACACATCCTACTATGCTGTTCAATGAATTTTTCTTTTGTTTTTTAGTAACTAGCATTCAAATTTTAACATACTTGTAACTTTTTTTTTTTACATACATACATACATACATACAGTGCATTGGGAAAGTATGACAATGCACATTAGAGCAGAAATAAAAAAAAAAAGTAAAAGGGGTCTGTATGATTTCTGAATGCACTGAAGATTGTACAAAGAATTATCAGTGTCAGTAAACACTACTAAAACATTACTATGTGCCATTACACATGTACACTATATAGACAAAGGTTTTGGATACCAGACTGTAAGATTCATGTTTATTTTTCAGTAAGTTGTTCATTAATTCACATCAATGCAAAAATATACAGCTTGGTCTCTGCTGTACACCAACCGGTACGAAAATATAAATGTTTTATAAGAATTGTTTCCATTATAATATAATAAAATTGCCTTAGGACTGAAATTATTATGAACAGTTTTGCACTCAAGTCTTCATCAACCAACAGTTGATAACTTCAGAAATAGTTTAATCTTAAAACTTATGAAAAAGTGACTCTGATGATTATATTCATAAGTTGCTCCTAAGCTTACTTTTTAACTATATAACATAAAACAGGAATGTATTTATAATTGCACAATGCAATAAAAAATATGATTTCCTATTGTGTGCAAATGCACACACACACACACACACACACACACACACACACACACACACACACACACACACACACACTCTCTCTCTCTCTCTTTCTTTCAAGTCCCTATCCTGATCGTAACTAGACAACACTCACCCAGGAGACTTTCTTGCTCTTGAGTGATTTGGGCATGGCCGTGTGACGACTCAAAGGAAAGGCCTCATCCTCACACTCACTGCGATGTTGTCATTGACTGGTTCCAAGAGCAAGTCGAGAGGGTCCATGTGGAGCTCCATTTAAATCAGCTCTGAGGGCTTGATATGTCAGAAATATCTCCTATATTTTAGCTTCATATAACCACTGAAACAATAACCCAGTATTGGGAACTTCACTGGTAGCTAAAATCCAAGCAGGAATGATGGCATAATAAACAGACCAAGAAAACGAGAAAAGCCCGAAAATACTTTCTCCTTGGAAGGTGATAACGGATCCTGTGAAGCAAGGTGAGAAACCTCCCATTATGTTTCCTTTTTGTTGCCCATGGAAACTCTCAACAACGAGGTGGGAGACATTTGAAGATGTAAAACTCCACCCAGCTGGGACTGAGAAAGACCACCAATTAGGGAGCGAGGATTTGGCAGCTGCTGTCACGCATGAGACAGGTATTACTACAGAAATACATGGAAAGGGGTGGGGAGACAGTTGACATGGAGTAAGCGGTGACAATGAGGTAAACTGGGGATTATGCATTTACAATGTGCATAGGGCTTGGGGCATAGAGATTTCTACATGCAGAACATAAAAAACCCCAGCTTTACCCAAATCTGTCCCAATCTTTGCATGTTCACGTCCTCATTGAAATTAAATATCCTCTTTTTCTTTCTGTCACCATTGTTTTCACATTGCTGAGTCTTTCATTTTTGTTTTGCACTGCTTTGGAGGGACAAGGTGATTCAGCAGGAAAATAAAAGTCACGTTTAGTGTACAGAAAATGCTGAATGATGAAACAAAAATTCTCTCTTGTCATCTCCCATCGATTATATCGCTTTCACTTTAGCAATAAAATCTCTTCACTGGACCACCTTGCTGCATTCTTACTTTATTTTACACTTCTATTCGACCACTTTGTTCACTCAATACCATTACCACTGCATTCTTCCATCAGTTCCTTTTTCTCGCCTCCCTGCAAGCTGCTAGTGTTTTTGTGCCTGTATAATTCACACACACACACACACACACACACGCACGCACACACACACGCGCACACGCACGCACACACACATTGTGGAAGCTTTGGACCATTTGGAACGGATATATAATGGAAATCAAGGCTGCTCATTATTATTTTTAGCGGTGTGAATTATGTAATGTTTGGGCACTGATACAGTTAATGACACCACACACACACACACACACACACACACACACACACACACACACACACACACACACAATTGATAATTAGACCTTTAACCATCTGTCTCTGGGCTTAATGTAAATGCAGATAAAATTCACTAATATATATATATATATATATATATATATATATATATATATATATATATATATATATATATATACACACACACACACACACACACACACACACACACACACACACACACACACACATATGTTTGTACTGCTATGCTTCTAAGCACCTTTCACTAACATTATAAATGCAGCTATGAATACAATTCCTAAACCTCAATCCAACCATGACCATAACATCTTAATCCAAACTTTTTGGCCCTTTTTTTTACATCAAGGTTGCAAATTTGTAGGGCAGTTTTCCTTGTGTTGACCAGGCCAATGCTTGCACAAGGTCAATCTTATTAGATATCCATATCCTTTTGGGCATTATATCACAAGATATAAAACATAGAAACTTGTATAGGCTGATAGGAGTGGAGCATGATGTTATCTTCTGCCATTATAGCTCATATGCCTCAAGGTTTAACATGCTGACATTTTGATAACTTTTTATACGTAGTGCCCCACTGGATTATAGACTAAAAGCAATTGGATAAATGCACAAACTAACATAATCATTACTTAGCCAGTCATATAATCAGTTTTTGCTTGATGTCTGGAACCCACAGATATCACCAGATGCAAGAATTTCTCCTAGTGATGTCTTTAGTTCCTGCTTGCCCATGAGGCATTTTGACTGCAGTTTTTCATCATTCTGATACATGTTGATCTCTGTGTCTCAGAATATTGTTTTAGAACTGTAGGCTGTAAGAAGTTATAGGCAAACTATAACCTTTCTAATTTTATGAGGTTTACTAGAGTTTTGCATTTTATACTAAACCCATTGTATTTCCAGGGCACCAGTTCATTCTTTCCTATTAGGAATTTCACCATACACTTGATTTAGGCACGTCTTATGTTTTTGCTATCACTCCAATTTTTCAGCCTAATGATGGCTTGCTTCAATTGCAGTTTCAGCTGCTTGGAATTCATATTAAGTTCACAGTGAGAGATTCCATACGCAGATGGCAAGAAAAACTCTAGACGTTGTACATGCTTATAGAAGGTGAGTTTTTACAACAATATTCTAATTATTTTTAACACACATATATAATGGGTTGTAAATCCTTTAATCCAATTTGGATTTGGAATGTCCGAAAAGCAAACCTAAAAAATATTGAGCAAATACTGATTACCGAAAAATATAGAACTGCTACACCATTGTCCGAATTATTATGAACCTTTCTTTATATGCACTAACCAATAAAATCTGGCCATTTTTAAGATTGCCCAGCCCAATCAACATCCACATCCACAACATCCACACTCTCCAAATACACAACAATTAAAACAGGTGGTTACAAGGTAAAGGCAATATCTATGATGCCCTCTAGTGAGTGACTGTAGTACATTTTTGACTCCATACACACCTAGAATTCAGATTCATTTAGAGTTTTGGTTGCTGTCTTCATGCAAACATTTTGTTCCTTTGCAAAAAGTACATTTTTAAACATTAATAGATGATGATCAGAGTTAACTGAGAGATAGCATTGACAAGCTTCATCAAGCTCCTTTTATTTAAGCTTCATTTACCAGTACTGTAGATGGCATAGAATGTCTGAAATGTTTATGTAATTGTTCAAACCAAAAAGCATTGTAGAATAAGAACAAGAACAATAATTGTAGATTGTAACATTATTGTAATCTACCACATAATCACAGTTTCTACATTAACAGATTTAAATTATCTGACAAAAGTGAGTACATCCCTAACATTTCAGCAACCATTTTGTTACATGTTCTTAAGGGGCAATACTACAGAAATAAAAATTGGATATACACTTCTGAAGAAAATCTTTTTTATTATATATTTTGTTTTATTTCTCACTAAAACAAAACAACAACAGAGCCGATCAGTCAACACACACACAGCATACACTCAAGCATATTAATAACAACAATATAATGCTAATATGAGAAAGTGACCATGGAAAGGCAAAGGGCAACTCAAAACAAGAGGGAAACAATTACAAATGAGTAAACAAAACAAAACACAAAAAAGAAAAACATAAATCAGGGCTAGGGTCTTGCCTGTAGAGTATGTAAATACCACAAAGGGGCACATATCCGCCAGAATACATCGGATTTATTTTGCAAGTCATACATAAGTTTGTCCAAAGGGAGAAGATTAGCCATTAGTGCTAAACGCATCTTTAAAGTTGGTACCTGTGGCGATGACCATAGAATAAGTGCATTTCTTTGCCAAATAAGTAATGATATTTAATAAAGACTGTAAGTCAGTAGAGAAATCCAATGATGTTTTGCAGTTTAGTTAATAAATAGTTGGAGACAAAGTAAAATTTCTATCCAGCATCTTCTGAACCAGATCATGTCACCTCATGCCAAAAAGGTTTGATGTTCTTACAGTCCCAAAATAAATGCACCAACGTTCCTATTTCAGATTTGCATTTAAAACACATCTGAGATACATTTGGGTACATTTTGTGGAGGCGTACCAGGGTTTTGCTCATGCACAGAGCTTGAGATTGATTTATGAAAAACCTCCTCACGTATAGAGAGCTATTCGTCATCAGTAAATGACTGGCCCATATTCCTTTCCCAAACCTTTTTTAAAGGATCCAAAGGAGAAGAGGTTCCTGATAACAGAGAATACAGATAAGAAATCTGCCCCTTTAATGCCCACAGAAGAAGAAGACTATTTTCAACATCAGAAAGTTCCCAGCGAATTTTCCCCTGTCTCATTTCAGACAGAGGAAAATCTTAAGACCGGGGAGAACATTTCAAGTATTTGCATTTTGCGCTGGTGGATTATAACCAGGTTATCTGAACCTGACCCACAGCACGAGGAATCAACTTTTTGATCGACCCTTGCAAGGCCTATTCTTGGAAAACCTCTGTATGATGCTGGCCACTGTACTGTAACTCAGTTTCAGGGTGTAACAAATCTTCTTAAAGCCTACGCCATCTTTGTGGAGAGCAACAATTTTTTTTAGAGTTCTTTGCCATTAGTTGCCATGTTGAACATTCAGTGGTCAGTATAAGAGAATTGTATGCAAAGCACCAAATTTTAACTGCTTTACTACAAGATACACAAATTTGGATGGTCCTGTCAAACAGACAAAATCATGAACATGATGAATAGGACCTTTGGCTTTGCATGGTTAAACAATGTACAGCTGTTATCACTTAGGGTGTAATCAGTTATTTTAGACAATAATGGCTGTTGTTGAGTTATTTTCAGAGGACAGTAAATCTATACTGTTATACAAGATGCACATTGACTACTTAAAGATATATACAAGTTTTATTTCAATAGTATCCCCCACTCCCCAATAGTATCCCCCACTCCCCAATCTGTCAGATCAGTATAATCAGGATCAGAAAAAAAATTGTGTCGCTTTAACTCAACATTAATGTAAATTTGACAAATAGTCTGGTGTTTTATCCAGATCATATTCCCACCTCATATACATTGATTTTGAGAATCTCGGGATCCACTTCATTCCTGACAAAAAAAAAGCAGTTACTTCAGATGACTAAAATTGTGCTTGTGTTTGTAGAATAATTGACCTTACATCTGACTTTACACTACATTTTAAGTGCTTATTTATATTGTCTCTTTTTTCCCTCTTTTTTTTCATCAAACTGGCAGAGTGAATACATTACCCTTCAGCCCCTGCACGTCACATGACCAGTCATGTGTCACTGAGCACTCACACCTGTTTTGTGTTGTCATTATTTAGCGCCCCCTACTTAAGTACTGGTTGTCAAGGTTTGTCTTGTCTTATGTCTGTGTCGTTGTGTGATCTATGTGTCATCGATGTATGAGTTTGAGAAACTTCATTAGGTTTTATCAGACACACACACACACCCCTCACACACACACCAATAGATTTTATTTTAATCACCAAGCATTTGTTTTACTGATGCACCAAGTCTCAAATCAAGCACCAAAATCTGCCAGAATGCGTTCATCCGGCCATTAAAACCGTCCGTGTAAAAACATAGCAAAGGTTCTGTTTTATGTCCTTATACTACTATACTTTCTTTTCGGCTGCTCCCATTAGGGGTCGCCACAGCGGATCCTCCGCACGTTTTGATTTGGCACATGTTTTACGCTGGATGCCCTTCCTAACGCAACCCTCTCCAATTTATCCGAACTTGGGACCGGCACTAAGAGTGGCTGGGGATGGTTCCCTGACCGGGAATCGAACCCGGGTCGCAGCGGTGGGAGCGCTGCATCTTAACCACTAGACCACCAGGGGACCTTTGTTTTATGTCCTTATGATTTATGTAATCTTTTCCTTGAAAACATTTACAAGAATATTTCGTCTTCATGCTCTATGTTGAGTTTGGTTTCACTTATAATAAACATACATTTGCGTAAAGCATCCATAGGAATAATAGGAAGCACCATAGGCCGGCAACAAAGTGGTCGGGCAAGGAATGCACCAAATGAATGACACATCATTCTTACTTCTATTCAACATTGGAAGTTGTCCAGCCCTGCCATCAGCAAAGAGCTAGCAAAAACCAGTGGGACCCATGTACACCCATCAACTGTCTGAAGAAGTCTGGCCAGAAGTGGTCTTTTTAAATTGCAGCCAAAAAGCCATATCGCTATAGTATAAACAAAGCTAAGCGACACAACTAAGCATGAAAACATATTAACTGCAGAAAAATTTGGAGATTTGGTCAGGATTAATGGTGTCCTCAATGTTGAGAAACAAAAAGAAAAAAAACTTCAGAACAAGAACAAGAAGTTCTTCAAATGATGGTTTGGACCCCACAAAGCCATGATCTCTCCAAAATGTTTGGAAGAACCTGCCTTCTGAGTTATTTTAAATCTGTGTACCTAGAAGAATTGATGCTGTTTTGGTCGTGGTCATATTAAATATTGATTTGGTTTGGATTTCTTTTCTATTTCCATTGAGCTTTAAACATTTTTGGAGAAAGGAAGGGAAGAAAAGGAAAATAAAATGGCTATCAATATATCAAACACACACACACACACACACACACACACACACACACACACACACACACACACACACACACACACACACACACACACATTTTGAGAGAGATAACGGCTTTAGTTTTGCATCATGCTTTCCAGCCTGCTGGTTTAAACGCTTCTATGTGGACCTTTGCCTCACTCTTTCCATAGCAGTGTACATCTCCCTGTAAGCTCATTAAATGCATTTATTTCCCTCTGGGATGTCAGGAAAAAGTCTTCATACCCTTTTAGTACTCCTGAAGGCTTAACAGGAATGCTGACGTGCTGCCAACAAGCTTTTTGTCTCTCTCAATTAAATATACGACACAACCAGCCTTATGGAGAAATCTCTTAAGTGTATCTCGCTAATACAAATATAAAAATCTAACACATAAAAGCTTAATCAATTTAATAGATAGATAAAAACAAGTTTACTTAAATGCATTTTTACATGCATTTTAAGTCCATTGCATGTTGCCTTGTTTAGAAGGCTTGTCTTTTAGACCTTTTCTGTGAAGCAAAAACACTGCGACTAATTGAATATATTAATAATAAAAAAAAAAAAAAGTAAATTAGATTGTGTACACACATTATGATTTGACCTTGGTTTATAATTTTGTGACATCATTGTAAAGATAATTTCAGTCTGATGGAGATATATCTAACTTCAAAACAGCAGTGGCAAGTGGTCCAAGTAAGAACAGCTGGTGAATAACTACATGGTCATGGGAGTTGCATATAATGAAAATTAGGCTGTCTTGTCTGATCCTACAATTTTATGATTGGTCATGACATCATTATGTTCTTTGTTAACAGTTTTTGCAGTGTGTCAGGATGCATTTTCCTTCTGTAAGAACCACCTTCTATTAGGGAATCTGGTTACTGTGAGGGTGTGTACTTGGTGCAACAATGTTTATGAAGGTTGTACATGCCAAAGTAAAATCCACATGAATATCAGGACCAAAGATTTCCCAGCATAACATTGCCCAGAGCATCACACTGCATCTGTCAGCTTACATTCTTCCCATTGAACATCCTGGTGCCATGTCTTCTGCAGGTAAGTGACGCACACACACTTGGCCATAGAAATTATGTAAAAAAAAAAAAAAAAAAGTGATTCATCAGACCAGACCACCTTCATCAACTGAATCTTGCTAATGTTCTGAAGTTCACTTGATATTTGATGACCTTTGGGGGCATTAGATTTTTTTGCTTTGTGCTCACAGTGTATGGGCTGGATCACTGTGACACGCAATAGAATAATGCAGTTGCTAATGATTGAATGAATGAACAAACGTGGGGATGGAAGCTATATTGATGGAAGACAAATTTGACGTGATAATTACAACTGACTTCTCAGGCAAGTGCTTATATTGAACAAGGTAGTTATATTTTACTATAATTTATAATAATTAATAATTAAAAAAAACAGTACAGAAACAGAAATCTTACCTGAAACCTTTAATATTGTTTAGAGTGCTCACAAAACACTGACTGCAGGATAATGGAATATCAGCATTGCAAAGTTCAGTATTGAAAAAAATACATTATATACACAGTGCTCAGTGAAAATATTTTGATTATCTATAAGGCGCCCACACCAACCTATTGGAAATGTGTTAGTGAGTGACAAAGTTTCCTTTTGTAATATCCACTAGTAAAATATTGAAAAAATTTGAGAAATCTGAGAATGTGTCTTTGGATTACAATAGTATGCACAATGTCTTACTTTCCTTAATCAGGAATTCTTGTAAATATCTCTTTTCTTACATTTTGCATCTTTATACTATGTGCTTTCATATTGCCACAGTGTGCTTGTTTCCACTCACTCGCTCACTCTTTTCTGTCTTTCTATATTTTTTTTAATACACGTTTTTTTTCTATCCTTTATTTTTTGTTTCAGGACCTTATTAAAAAAACAGACAGTTGCATTACAAACTTCAAAATTTAAAAATACATTTTAAGCTATTTAGCAATTGAAGCTTAATTCTAAATGGTTTCAATAATGTCATTTTTTACTCTGCTAATAGCACAGTGAGAGCTTTAGAAGATCATTTTACAACATTTTAGAGTATTACAGAAAAGTGTAAATGGCTTAGTGCCAAATCAAAGGTAATTGATCATTAGATGTGTAGAAGTATATTACAACCACCAGAGTGCAGTATTACATTACACTAAATACATCAGAAACAAAAAGAACAAATAATTCAAAACACAATAGCAAATGGGTTTAGACCTTTGGGATTAAATTTTAGAATAATCACAGCCTTGCACAGGTTCAGGTTTTTGCTGTGCAACATTATTTCCTAATAAAATATTTTTGAAAGTAAAATAAGGTAAAAGGAGCTGGCCTCGAGTACAAAAAATTAAAGAGAAATCACTCTATTGCAATTAAATTTGGACAAAAATTCCTAACTGACATTTAAACAGCTTTAGATCCAAATTTTGTTACAGAAAAAAGGATAATATTTAAGAGGTTTACATAAAAAAAAAAAAAGTGTTGATACAATTAGTTTTCATATGCTCAGGGACACATATTTACTCTGCTTTTATTTCAGATCAGATGTAATGTTAAGATACGCTCTTAGGAATTCTCTCCTTAGTAGGACTGAAAATAAAGAGAGAGTGCATGTGTGTGGTTGGCAGTATCTTATTTAAGACCCTCCTTGTGGGTGAGATGTGATATGAACACAGCAAAGCAGAGCCATATGGAAGTTTATATAAAACGTTCCACTAAAATAAAAAATGCAGACCAGGGGGCAGTCTTAAAGCCAATTTAGAAAATAATTATTAAGATGACTGTGTTAATTCTAATCATATTCAAGCCTCTTAATTTTCTTTTTTTAATGTAAGAACATATTAGCACTAAGATTTTGCCCTCTTTTTTCAGTCAGACAAATAACAAGCCAGTTATAGATGACAAAAATAAATAAAATACATTACTTTTTCTACTGCATTCAGGTGTGTTCAAAAAGAGAAAATACATCACCATTTTCTCAGAGAAGCAATTTCTGCTCATTCATCTAGGAAGGGTTATCTCCAAACAATTTTGCTGTCAAATTAAAAAAATCTAAACATTTGCCAATCTTCCCAGGTCATGCCAACTGTCAAGAATGGTGGTAAAGGAGTGATGTTTTGGGCTTGTTTTGTAAACACAGGCACAGAGACAATAATCCCAACCAAACCAGCAAATTTACATTGGAATGGCTAAAGAAGTAAAAAATAAATATGTACTTATGGAGTAGGCAAATCCAAGTCCAGCCCTTAAACCCACTAAGATGCTGAGGCAGGATCCTAAGAAAGCTGTCCATAAACAAATGCCATTAAACTTCAACGAAATGAAGCAAATTTGAAATGAAGAGTAGGCCACAATTTCTTCAAAATTATGTGAAAGAATGATAACACATACAGAAAATATTTTACTTTGAGTTACTGTTGCTTTTTTTAATCTAGGATTATGGCATGGTAACAAATCCACCTAAGCTGGCTCCACACCAATGAACAATTTTACTTAAGGTTATTTCTGATTGCTGAGCCCCTCATCCTATAATTAAATCTAGCTCAGAAAACCTATTTCAACTGCTTGTACCATATTCTTTTGGTCACTACCCAAAGCTTACCTTACCTAAAGATAGGAAGACCAAATGACACAGTGGAAGAGAGTTTTATCCACAAACTAAACTCTTGCGATACCACTTAATAGTGGCTAATCAATTTGTCATGGATCCTTATTACTCAATCTTACACCACGTCTTAATCCATTACACCTGGAAAAGATTCCAAGAAACCTCCTTCACCAGTGGCAAGGTCACTTCCTTCACTTGAAGAGACCACTTAGCTGTTACAAGAAAAAAATCTGGCCACAGACATGGAGGTACAGACTTTTATTCCAGCACCTTCACACTCATCGCTGAATTGTTAGATTGCATATCCATGCATGGAGATCCACTACAGGTGATAATAAAAGAACTAACATGTAAATACCAGAGATGCTACGTCTATTCCCCTGCTCCATACTGGACATCTCAAACGTCACCATATCTTGGTATCATGTCCATTAAAGTGATACACATGAAAGTGATAAGAGACATGACACAAGACACAAGCCTGGATAACACAAATGTTAAACTTAAAACCATGAATGGGGAAACAACACTATTTACATCCATACAGATAGCAGACTGCACAAAGTAAGGACTCAAATACCCTGCACTCTTGCAATACCTTCTGCAATAACTGTCAAGACAAATGATGTGTCTTATTCAAATCAACATAACAAATGATAGAAATGGCAACAGACTGTTTGCTGGTACTGATTTCAATAATTGAAGCAGATTTTCTAACTCCAACTAACATTAAAGATGTACATTGCCACACAACCTAAGCCTTCTCCATTGCTGTCAATAACTCTGGCTAAATACCCGCATTCAGTGGCTTTTATCCGCTATCGCAACCTCAACCATGGACCCCAAAACACCTAAAATTGTGAATGGTTTGTCTTCCACTTATGAGCTGCTGAATTGTTGAAACATATTAGGGTCTACCTCAAAATCTTTTCTATGATCTTTACTAACTCCTCCACTAACTAATCCTTTTATTTTTCTCCAATATTTTCTGCAGCAGTTATGGCTCTCCTTTATGTCGCAGATGAATCAGAAGAGCCCCCTGTGAATATTACACAGAAGCCCTCCTTTAACTTCATGGCTTCTTTCACCAGTGGTGTTCACTGACGCATCCTAAAGTTAATGCCAACAGCCTTCTGGCCACAGTCTTTATAATGTGTCTTCAAATTGGTTTGATAAAGTGGTTTGATAGTGTCCCTGCCAAAAAAAACAAGCATTGATTAATTTATAAAAACAGCACATGCCACAGAAATTGTGGTTTCTCTCACACTATAGCAATGCACCAATTTGTACAAATTTTGAAGTATTAATTAATGACAGATCATACATTTAGCAATTTATAGGTACATGGAATGTTGTGGGATGACTGCAAGGCATCGTCTATGTTACAACTAATGTAACTGAGAAAGTGAAAAGTGATTATAAATACAGAATGTTTCCTTAGAAAAACTTTTACCACAATTATATTATAATTAACAAAAGGGTGTTTTTTTTTTTTTCAGTGTTTGCTATACAAGTGCCAGTGAAAGAATTACGGTTAAGACAACATATAAGTGCAATTATTGCAACCTATTGTTTGATTTATAGCTGGAAAAGCTGATGTTATAAACAATTAGTTTTAAGAAATCAGCAGTGCTGTTAATTTACTACAATGTACTTCTTTATAAATAGTTCATTACCAAAGTTTGTTGTCATTAAATAACTATATACTAATTGCTTATATGTGAGTAGTTTATGACAAGAACAGATTGTGTTATATCATTATGACAACACTATATGAGAATTTGATGCAGTATTCCCAATAATTCCAAAGGGTTCGCTAATGTTTCTTCCTAATGCATTTTTGTAGCTGTGTTCACATGATGAACAGTTTCTGGAGAGCTTATTTTTTATTTTCTTTTGACTATCAAGTCAACATTACAGTTCTTTAGGAAAGCAGTCAGAGGGAATGTCCAGAGCAATGCTGAATGTTGTTAGTGCCTCCTTTACCATTCCAGACACTTAGAATCTGATCCATGGTGTGCTGAATTTGCTCTTGTAGCTTGTGATGGTTCTATACCTTACTAAGGCATTTTAAGATGGGTTTTCCTTTAATTTGTTGCATGATAATCTGATAAGTGGACAGATGTCATCCTGTTAGCATTTACATTTAAATTTGCAGCATTTAGCAGACGCCCTTGTCCAGAGCGACAAACAGAAGTGCTTTGAGTCTCTAGCAATGAATAAATCTATACTGGTACTCTAGATTACAAACTTATGACAAATCGGCCTACAACTCTGTTTTTTTTTTAACAACGCAAACTTGGAAAGTGTTAGTTTAAGTGTTTCAGAAAGAGGAAGATCTTCAACCGTCGCTTGAAGATTCTTCAAGCGATACATCTAGGGGAAGTTCATTCCACCACCTCAGTGCCAGAACAGAGAAGAGCCTTGAAGTATACTTACCTCTTACCCTGAGAAATGGTGGTACCAGTCAAACAGTGCTGGAGGATCTCAGACCGCGTGGTGCAGTGTGAGGTGTGATGAGGTCTCTGAGATAAGATGGCGCTGGTCCATTTTTGGCAAGCATCAGTGTTTTGAATCTGATACGTGCAGCTACTGGAAGCCAGTGGAGGAAGCGCAGCAGTGGGGTGTTGTGGGAGAACTTGGGCAGATTGAACACAAGTCACACAGCTGCGTTTTGGAGCTTAATATGTGCTTACCAGCAACTTGTGAAGGAATCTTTCATAACATGGGTTGCATTATTCCAATTTATAATGCACTGACTATTTTGACAGCTGCTAGGAACATATAAAAACATTAAATGATTTAAGATATTAAGAAACGTATTGCATTTCAAAGTGATGGAAAAGAAAGAAATCATGACTATAAGCTATCCAGTTCTACCCCTTCAACAAGAGCTCATTTGGTAGTTTATTAGCTAGGCCCATGCACACAGATTTATACCGTTGCCTCTGCATGCTATCATATCATTCATGTCCAATACAAACATTAGTTTTGCTCATACAATGCAATGCTTTGATCTGTGACTCTTTAATACACCACAACGTGCCAACATTAATGGACCGGCTATCATTATCAATGAGACTGAAAGAATAAAAAAGATTAATAGATTTTAAATAAATAACTGCTATAATTATTATATAAAAAAAAACATATACAAATTACTGTTATATACGGTACATATTATTTGATAGGTGAACTGCATATTGCAATTAGGAATAATGCTCATGTTATAAAGATGGTTGGCTAATGAATATATATAGAATTGATAATGATCAGTAGAAATTAGCTTTTCTTGCTAGTGCAATGCAAATGAAAAAGAGCCAGCTATATTGTCTCCTTTTCTCAAATGAACTGACCTTCTAAACTGAGTATAGAGGTATGATGGCACACCATCTCCCGCTTATCACCCCATGACCCTTCCAGTCATTGATTGGTTGCATACATGCCCACAGGCATGATGGGAGTCTGACTCATTGCCTGCTGGGTAAAAGTAAATACCTGATTGCTGACACCGCCAACTGAGTCAGAAAAAAGTTACAAAGGAAATACGTCTTTAAAAATTTTTTTTAAGCCCTTGGGTCCATGGTGCACTTGAACTATAACCAAGCTCTCAGTGGTAGGGGAAGTGGTAAGGAAAGGGTACAACAAGGTCACTGGCTGGCTTATGATGACAGAAGAACAATGTAAAAACCTTTTTCTCTCATGACATCCGAATAGTTACGGGAAGCGGGGTTATTTCAGGAAACATAGTAATGGAATGCTTATTTCTTCCGCCGGTTAGACAAACATGACAATTTCCTCATCGCCTTGTCGTTTTTATCTTTTTCTCATGGTCTTTCTCTTAATCTATGTCTGTAACTCTACAAAACTGGAGATTTTATACAGTGTATATTGCCATAAAACGTCATACTGTCAATTCAGCAAAGATCAAATTTCATGAAATCACAGTTATGATATACACCCTATAAACCTAACAATATTCAAACACAAACTTACTCTATGGGTAAATAAAACAAATCATTAGAAACCTGAATATATTCATCTTTGTTTGTGGATAATGTGTGTGTGTGTGTCAGTGTTCCTTAAAAGGCAGAAGCACGCCTGCAGAGGGTTGTGTTGAGGAGAAGAGAAGAGAAGAGCAGAGCAGCGGGTCAGAGCAACAAAGACCAGACGCCTCCCAGATCATAAACACTGTGTTCCTGCAGGAGCACCTCTGCTTTATGACATACACACACTCAAGCATACAAACATTCACACTCTACACACAGTACTTCACACGGTCTTACAGGAAAACATTGATCACTTTCTCTGACAGTTCAGCTAACCAGTGCCAAGCATGCTAGTGTGCTTATGTGTGTCTCTATTAACCTGCACTATACAACCTAAGCATTACCTGGAGCTTCTATTCAGCTTGTGTAACTGCAGGTAGGAGTCTGGAAAAAAATAATCGCCCACATTGACATCTATGCTTATCAGTGGCCACCAACACAGTCTTACACAGTACAGAGGGAAAGCCAGATGGTAAGTGATTATGTAAGTAGTTCAAGTATAATAAAGCTCTTCAACTGTACTTTTTGATTAGAAGTACATTGTTGCAGTCCACCACATCAAGCGCTTGAAACAATTCTATCATTGTGATTTTAAAGTCACATTTACATCTGCTCTGTGAGTTACACATACAATCTAAACTGCAAGTAATAGTAGTCTTCTTACCTGGCGCACAATGCTGTTGTAGGTCGTGTCTGAGCTAGTACTTCCATCAGAACCTTTGAACCTTCCTTTTCTGCCCAGTTTTCTCCTGTGACACTGTAAAAAATGTAGGAAAATCGTGAATGAACCATTTTTATTTTGAGACGAAACTATAATCGTAAACCAAATTAGTGCGATTCGGTTTACATGTCTCCAATGGCAACCGTGAAACGTTCCTGATCTAAAATGACCTTTTTAAATAGCCTATTCCCCAAAGCCATGTAAAGTTTTGCCAAATAGGGTGGGCATGTTTTATTTTAGTACTGTCAACCCCAGTTAAAACTAAGACAAACAGAATTCAGAGTAGGAATAGAGCAAGAGAAAGGGAGAGAAAGAGAGACAAACAGATAGAAAAATATGCAGACAGAAAGATCCAAAGCCAAAGATTAATGGCCATTATCCCCACATTTTTTCTTTGTTTAATTTGTAACTACAATAATTGTTTGTAGTGTCACATTTGTTGTCATAGCTGTTAGCACTTTACTGAATTACAACGGCTCATGCTGCTATTTTTAAAACACATCTATCACATATTATTACTAACTATGTTCAGTGCAAAAGTTTTCAGAATTATTGTTTTTATGCATTGGTAATATTGGTGTACTTCCACGCAAGCAGATGAGCCGAGTGGGGATTACAAGGTAAAATAGCACTATGATATGTACAGAGCAGAAGGATTGCATAATCAGAACTGGAAAACACTCCACTATGTTTATAGTTTTTAAAGTGGGGTCTGTAGATCACATTTGTGTGGTATGTGCTGTATGTCCAGGGAATCATCTCTACATGTAGTAAAGATGGCGCTAGCTTCTGCAAGAGAAGGAAGTGCTGCAGGGATGCAGGTAGTGTGGCCTCGAGAGGCAGCGTCTCATTCCCTCGGTGAACCAGAGACTGACCAGTCCCTGCCTAGTCTGGATGGGAGCAGCTAGGTTGAGAGGACAGAGGTGCCAGAAGTGGCTGTAGAACCTGACAAAGGTCAGTGGGGTAGACCAGCCTGCAGGGTTGCAGATGTCTTGGAAAGATGCTCCAGGGGACAAGGACTTGGAGGCTGCCACACTTTGAATGGAGTGAGTTCTGACCTGAAAGGTACGAGAAGACAGTGGACTCATAAGAGGATAAGATAGCATCCACAATCCACCTATATATATAGGGACCGTAGCAGACGAACAGCTGCTCCAACTTTCTCCACAGCTCTGTTTGGTGGACCTGTGTGTAAGCTTTTTCTGGTCAGGTGCCTGAAAGGAAGTAAGGGTAGAATGCCTGAAGCACAACGGGTTGTGAGAAAACTGAGAGTTTGGGGTAGAGAAAGGCACTGGCCACGCCTGGGGTAATCTCCAGGAAAGACAGGGCCACTGAGAGGGCCTGAAGGTCCCCGACCCTCTTTATGGAGGAGTAAAATGTGGAATGGTGGAATAAAAAAAATCTTAACTGTAAGAAGTGTCAAGGGCACCTTGGGCAAGGGCTCGAAGGGAGGTTTACGCAGGGCCTCCAGAACAACGGCCAGGTCCCACACAGGCACTCTAGGTTGCGCTTGAGGCCTCAGCCTCTGGGTACCACGGAGGAAACGTGTTACTAACAGGTCCCTGCCCAGTGACTGTTTAGTGAGCGGAGCACAAAAAGCTGCAATAGCAGACATATAACCTCTCAGGGTGGAAAGAGACAACCCTATGTTGAAGTGTTCCTGAAGAAATTCCCACACTAAACGAACCAGGCAGTTAACTGGATCCAACCACATAGTAAACAAGCACCACTTCGTGGCATATGACCTCCTCATGGAGGGAACTCTGGATTGTAAAATAGTCTCTGATTACACAAGTGATTTAGAGCATGGACACATGGAAGCGTTCCCAAAGCGTTGTTGATGCAGCTCGAGTTCCTGAAGGGGAACTGTGATTCTTAAATACAAGCTTCCAGTCTAATAATGACCAATGTAAAGCAATAAATAAAATAATAAAACCTAAGAAAACTTATGTCAATATAATACAAAATATTCCATATCTATATTGTAACATAATGTACCTCAACCTGTAAATGATGTCAGGGCATAATTAGCTCCAATGAGTCTACTAAACAATTGAGATGTTAGATGCATGTGCCAAATATGTCCATTTAAATACAGACTGTATTGAAATACAATGCTCATTACGGGTGATAACACTGATAAATATTTTTACACTGGAATCACTTAATTTGGAGAAAAACATACACATACACGCAACATTTGTAAGTAATTATACAAATACTGAGTTGAAATTAGAAAGTGACATTTCCTGAAGAAAATGTGTGGTGCTTGCCAGTGCCAAACTCAACACCGGGTGTGACACTGTAGTTTTTTAGGTGCGGTTCAACTCCTCCCACTGTGCAGAGTGTTTTGATTACACCACTATTTCCGAGCATATATTTTTTTTTGCCGCCTATTTGGGCTAATGGAGGCTAATGAGTCCGTTGATATGTCACATGTCCCCTTTTACAATGTTTTTAACCCTTCTTACTTTGTTGCCCCTACCCCCCTTCCCCTATAGAGTGGGGGTTTAGAGCATCCCCCATTGTGCAAATTTCCCTACCACAATGTTTGGTTTGATGTATGGCATGCCTGGGGTCTGTGGGCTTTGACGCAGCTCATTCACTCTATGTGTGACAATGTAAGTGAATCCTCGCTGTTTCCCCATTTATTTCTATGGGGGAGATTTATTGTTCCCTACCTATTTTTCCGGGTGTTTTCAATGAATGCGGGGTGTATGGACGCAATCTGCTGCCCACCCCGGACAAGTAAATATGTCATACATTATGCAATGAAAAATGCAAATCCCGGCTAAACTGTGGTAGGTCGGATTCCATATTAATTTTCTACAGGGGCCAAAATGTCACGAAATTGCCATAATTCCAAGCAGGTCTGGGGTTCGAGGGGCATATGTTTGCGACCCACTCCGTCCCCCGTAGGAGTAGATATGCCATATGTGCATGTCGGACGGTCAAGGGCCGAGATATAACACACGTGTTTTCTGCCCCATTAATTTTCTATGGGAACATTTTTGCCCTTTTGGTTCATGTGATCAAAAACAGCTGGGGCAAATCCTTAAATAAAAAGTAATAGCACACCTCCCCCCGAACAGGCCACACGATTTGAGGTATCATCCGTGGTGTTGGGGCAAAAACTGCGGGACGAGAATTTGCAAAATTGTTAATAGTGATGTTGCTCAAGCACCACTAATTAAAAAAAAAAATTTGACATCATGGGATAATATGTGACATAAAATAATATGTGATAATATATTTTTTAGATGGGTGATAACAAGTGAGACATTGTTCTGAAATTTGAAATTTACAATTTATTGACCTTTTCCTTAGGAGTTTCTGACTGCAAAATGTTTCAGACTGACTGAGCTATAAAAAAATTATACAGAACATTGTCTCTCTGTGTGTGTGTGTGTGTGTGTGTGTGTGTGTGTGTGTGTGTGTGTGTGTGTGTGTGTGTGTGTGTGTGTGTGTGTGTCAGTCAGCTCAATATGTAAAAATAAGCAGGTATGATTAATGTGTAGACCTTCAGCTTCAATTAAAAAACTATTGTTTTACACATTTACAAATTATAACCATTTACTCAGGTTGGAAACTAATTGGACAAACTATTATTATAAACATCTGAATATTTTTCATATTTGAATGCAAATACTTTGTAAACAAGCAGTGTCCAAAGCCAGTTAGCCATGGTCATTACCAGATACTAGGATTTCCCCCTTAGGTGCATTGCCATACATTTGCAGCTGCCTCCAGTTGCATCTAGTCTGTAGGTCCTTCTATATTCAATACTGTCCTCAGTAAATGAAAAGCATGCTCAAATAGATGAGGTCAGATGACTGGCTTGGCGATTTAAAAGCATCCTATTTCTTTGCATTCATAGTATGTTTTAGGTCATTATCTATCTGTATCCATCTGTAAAACACTGACCATTATTTAACAGTATTTCTGAATCTGACCAAACAGTATATACTTAATAAATAATCCTGCTACTTCTATTAGCATTTGCCATGTTTAAAAAATATTGTGGTATGCTTTGGATCGTAAGCCTTTCCTTTGCCATATTCTTCTCTTCTTTTCTTCTGTTCTCATCACCTGTCCATTAATCGTGTTTCAGATCTGAGCTTTTCAGGTCTTTTCTAGCAACCTATTAAGGCATTGTTGAGTGCTCTAGATGTTATAAAGGTTTTTTGTCCTTCACCAAGGAGATAAATGTATGATCATCCTTTTTCATTGTGGTGTTCTGACCTTTCTGTGCTGCTGAGTTTCCCAGACCATCCCTTTTATTTAGGAAATAAACTGTTGATTTAGTTACCAAATCTGTAGACCTTTTATCGCTTCAAATTGTCATGAAATCAGTTATCAGGGCACAACTTAACCATGGGTCAGTTTGTTTTAAATATATTGTATACAGAGATAAAAATGCTAAAATTGTACTATGTCCAAATATGGATCCGAGTGCACGTGTGCGCGCGCGCGCGCGCGCGTGTGTGTGTGTGTGTGTGTGTGTGTGTGTGATGGGGAGTCAACTGTATATATTAAATACTTTAAAACGATGGTCTACACTTTACAGCAAAATAATCGGTTTATAATTGCAAATTACGCATCTATCTAACTGAACCTCACTCACCTGCAGCGCGGGGTTCTCGAGAGTGTCCAGATGTTTTTCCAGTGAACTTGAAGGCGTTTTGGACATGCTGTTCACCACCATTGGACATTGCTTCTCGACGAAGCGGTTTGTGATGCTTTAGGATGAAAAAAATAAATGTTCGGCTCTATAACAGAGTGAATAGAAGCAAGCGCAAACAGCTGATGATCCCCTCGGCCGCTCTTCCCGGAGCTTGGCGCAAACCGACAAAAAGTTTTTATTTAGATTGGTTGAGAAATTTTGGACAAAGCGACAGACGAAAGGACTGTCAGTAAAAACGCCTGTGTTGAAATAGCTAGAAAACAGTCCCATTTAGGATTAAGTATGTTGACTCATTCAACTGCTGTTTTCCATCCCACACGCACTATTTCGTTATTCAACGATGCGCGCGCGCACGAATAGACACACACACACACACACACACACACACGCACGCACACACCCGCACACACACACACACACACACACACACACACGCACAATCCCATTAGCGATTTTTTTCTTCGGGGGTGAAATGCGCATGTAATAAATCGGTTCTAAACCATTTTCAGTAGCTGATACATATTAATGACTTTTTGATAATCACTTTTTGGAAATACTGTATTGAATAATATAAATAGACTGCTTTGAGAGACATCTAAATTTTAGACAGCATTGTGTTCTGTCGAATGCATTATTTGTAATATATTTATATATTGTCTCTACATACTGTACATAAACACATTTGTATATAAATTCACATATTTTTTTGTCTATAAAACTAGCCATAGTGAACAAGCTTCAGATTTCAGACAGTTTTTTTTTTTTTTTTAACTATAAATGACCTATAAAGTAATACTATAAATGAATTCAATCCAATTCATTAAGCACTAAAACAGCTAGCGAAGGTGAGCGAAAAGAAATGAATGACTGAATTCCAAATTCATACAGCAGTTATTTCAAATCCTAGCCATGCCAATATTCAGTATAATACACTTTTGCTAGTATGATTTTGCTAATACACTTGTATTATAAATCCATCGAATACTACAGCAAATGATTGTATGTCACATTTAAAAAAGATTCAAAAGACTGTAGCCCTTTTAGCTGACACTGTTTTAGAATCTGGTACTAATTAGACCAGAAGTGCCACTTCTTCACAGTATACCACTGATTCGCTAAAAGGTTTTGTCTTTGCCAAGACTGGCCGAAAGCTCCTTCGTGTAAAATATCCATGCATTTCTCCTGTTATTCGTCTTTAGTGTGATATTATATTTGTAGTTACAAGTATTACTGAGACAGCTCAGCGAGATAACAAGAACTTGGCCTTTTTTGGGTTATAGATTTTATCAGGCAGACATTGTCGTGAACTTAGGCATTATGGCTTCCCAATGTACCAACGTCATAATATGAGTAGCTAAGGTCCCTATAAGGGGTGCCTTGGGTTCCACATGGAAGTGCCTTGATGACTGAAGATGATTATCACTAAGAGAAGCCTTAACTAGTCTCTACATCTCTGAAACTTTTGTACAGCCAGCTAAAATGATAAGTTTGATTTGGATTACCTTAAAGTGTCACTCTTTGCTCGTATGAGGACTAGGTGATGAATCAAATTAACTTTTCAAATCTTTGCATAATGTATCTGACCTGCATATTTCTTCCTTTCAATAACCTTTGGTCCCACTGACAACTCCAAACTGTTGCATTTTTCTCTCTTTTTTCCTAGGCTTTCTAGCAGTGCTTTATTTAGTTGAGATTTATTTTCAGGGGCCTTAAGTGCCTTCTACAGGAGGTAAAGAAGAGCCTGTTCCATAATGAGTTACATCATCAATAATAATTAGTGAAACTTTTCCGGAAGCAAACATTCAAGCCCCAAATGGCACTTCCTCCACTAAGATTAATTGATGAGCTATTTTTCTGTTCCCAGATCCATGTGATTTGACTTTGAGAGTGGCCTGGAAAATACAGTGGCAGACCATCAGGGCCAGCAAGGCCTTCTCTGCTGATGGACAGACATTCCTGCAAACTCTCTTTTATACTTCCTAGAGCAGTGCAATGGGGGAAAAGAGTACAGGTGTGGCCTCAGGCCATGCTTGCACCATGGCGCCCAGACCGAGAGGAGCTGGGTGAGTAGGGGAAAACCAGAGGGGACAGTGTGAGGTCTCTTTAATTGCATACAGGTCCATTTGTGCTCTGTAAAATTTCCTCCATTTTTGCTTCACCAATTCTGGGTGGAGTTTCCATTACCCTTGCCTCAAAAGGACATCTGCTCCCTGGTTAAGGCACCCTGGGATGTATACTGCCATCAGTGAGAGCAGCTTCCCTTGGGCCCACAAGAGGATCTGTTGTGCCAGCTTGTATAGGAGGCAAGAGCGCAGACCCCACTTTGATAAAAGAAACCACGGATGTGTTGTCTGTATGGACCAGCACATAATGGCCCCTTAGGTCTGGGAGGAAATGCTTCAGTGCTAGAAGCACTGCCAGCATCTGCATGCAGTTGATGTGCCACAAGAGATGGGGCCCTTTACATAGACCTTGGGTGGAGCAGCCACTAATGACCACCCCCCAGCCTGTAAGAGAAGAATCTGTCGTTAATGTAACGTGACGGCAAGGAGTTCTTCCACATCTAAGGCCCGTAATGCTTGCCGCGTCCCTTGATCAGGCAGAGTGGGTTGCCCCTCTGGCAAAAACCCTCTGGTCCTGAGCCACCACTGCAGGGGTCTTATGTGCAGGAGGCCAAGTGGTACCACATCAGAGCTAGCAGTCTTTGAAACTGTTTCACAGTGAGTGACTGGCCTTTTCTCACTCTCTTGACAGCCATAAGGAGCGACTCGATCCAAGCAGGAGACAAGTGTGCCTGCATTGTGATGGAATCCCACACTACGCCTAGATAGGTGATCCTCTATATTGGAGAAAGCACACCTTCTTGCCGTTTAGTCTTAACCCCCTAGTATCATAGCTAGTATCAACCAATCGTCGATATAATTTAGCATGCAAATGTCCTGGAGACTAAGAGGAGCCAGAGCAGCATCCACACACTTTGTGAAAGTGTGAGGTGAAAGTGCAAGGCCAAATGGAAGAACCCGATATTGATGAACTTCGCCCTCTAAAGCAAACCTCAGGAACCTTAGGAAGGATATAGGGTATATGGAAGTAGGCGTCCCTCAGATCTATTGTGACAAACCAGTCCTTGGACATGAATTGAGACACAACTTGTTTCAATGTGATGCAGATCTAAAACGGGACGCAGCCCCACATCTTTCTTGGGAACTATGAAGTACTGGCTGTAGATCCCGGACTCTCTGTTGGGGAAGGGACGATCTCAATGCCCTCCTGTGTTGAAGTGTTTACTTCTTGTTCTGTGACCAGAACCTGCTCGAGACACACCAGAACATGAAACACCCTGTTGAACCAAGGTGAAAGAGACCTGAACTGAATCTGTAGCCTCTTTCTACAGTGCGCAGGTCCCATTGAGACACGTTTGGCAGGAGTTTTCCAGGCTACCAGATAGTCTACTATGGGAAATCAGTCTCTTGAGACCAACCTTTGGCATGCCTAGAGCAGCTAGACCGGCACCCTGAAGCTGTACTAGAGGCCTCCTGGGAGGCAGCGGGCCCCCAAAGGCGCTACATTTCCAGGCGAAAGCTGAGAGAGGCACTCGCTGGAAACGGTTGTGCCCTAAAACACCAAGGGTTTCAGGGTTAACCAAATGGTCTCGTGAGGGCACTAAGGAGAGGTGGGCACCGTGTATTGAGGTGTACACCACCCCTCCCCGAGGGGCCCTTCAAAAGTTCTGAATGATCAGGACTTCCATGTCGAAGCTCTCTTATTGTAGACGATGGTCCTCAAATCTGTCACTTCCTTGGGCTTCAACTTGGAGCACAGCCTAGAGTCCCTAGCAAACAGGCCAGTCGGCATGACAGGGGCTTCCAGGATAAAAGCTCTGTCCCTGTCACTGATATCAGAGAATGTCAACCACAAGTGCCTTTCAACAGCCACCAGGGCTGCCATAGACTGGCCAATATCCCTAGCAGTCTCCTTGGTAGCCTGAAGAGACAGGTCTGTGGCACGATGCAACTCTAGGATGTCATAGTTCTTAATTTCTTCTCCCTCGTCCAGCTCCTTAAGCAGGTCAGCCTAGTATGCCTGCAAGACTGCCATGGTGAGCAGGCTTCCAAACCCTGAGAGAAGGTGCTGAATCTGGCAGGTGAGAAAGGAAAAATCCAGTCTCCATTCCTTCTGCCAAATCCATTTGCGAACTCCACGACCTTACACGCCGCTTTGCCTCAGCAGAATCGCGAGGAACAATGTCGAGAGCGCCCTTCTCAGAGAGATATGCTTCATAGTCATGTATACACAATGCAGGCAGTCAGCTCCATTGAGAGCCGACCAGGCATGCTCCGCCCCGAAACAAGCAACACACAGTCTGAAGGATTGCTTATTCTTATCCATTTTTTTCTGATTTTACCTTCTTACTTTCTTAGCTTTTCCAAAGGAAAGAGACACACATAGAGCACTTCCTGAACAACAGAACCTAGCACCATCTCCACCGCATGTGCTTTTATAACTTCCTGGTCGTTACTTCACCCTTTTGGTGATGTCACGCCCTTCCAGTGGACAGATTACACACGTGGTTTAGAGCTCATTGTGTACAGTGGCATTGTCATGCTGGAACAGGTCATAGTCTCCTAGTTCAATTAAAGAGAAAATCTAAACCTACCACATTCAAAGACATCCTATACAATTATTTATTATGCCAACTTTGTGGTAACAGTTTAGTACAGAACCACATATGGCCAGAAATATTTCAATTTGCCAGGTGTCAATTATTTTGTCCATAATGTATTTTGTGAACATCTATGCCAGTTTCTCTTTGCACAGCATCATGGAATGGGGGCAGCAGCTTAATGTTGCCCACATTCTCTAAAGAAAGTATTTCAGGTGTTATATGAGAATGTTTTATATGTTTTATGTCAGTGTTACTTCTTCTTCTTCTTCTTCTTCTTCTTCTTCTTCTTCTTCTTCAGGTACCTGAACTCCTCCACCTTCTCCACTGCCTTCCTATTTATTCACATGTTTTATATGTTTTATGTCAGCGCTACATTTTTATGATTTGATGTTAGTTCTGTTGACAATGTCTTCATAACCTTTTATCATTGTTACTATGATAATGTACTAGAATACCAGACAGAGCCATAATCTAAATGCTTTCAAATGTAGATGCTTGTTGTGCAAGTGAGACAGAAATGCCAGCAGAAACCAGTCAGTTACTTCTAGTCTGTCCTTGGGGATAACTCTAGAGCAGTAAACCCCATTGCTCTGAAGTGACACAGTGCCATCTTGTGGGAAATTTTACTTGTTGAGGCTGAGTTAAAAATGTGGGATTAGTTGCTCAGTAGCTCCTGATTACACAACAGACTGTATTAGACTATAGAAAGGACATACTCATAATCACACGCTCATAGTAAATCTCACTCTCTTGTGTTTTGTATTGTTTTATTAATTTTTAACACACTCTTGATATCACCCAAAGGAGGAGGGGTTACCCTTTTAAATCTGGTTCCTATCAAGGTTTCTTCCTTATACCATCTAAAGGAGTTTTCCTTGCCACAGTCAGGGATAAACACACATCATTCCATTTAATTATTAAATTCTGTAAAGCTTCTTTGAGACAATGTCCATTGTAAAAAGCACTTTAGAAATCAAAACTTAAAATATATTAATGCTAGTACATTGTTTCATGTTTTATCATCTCAACGCTTCATTACAACGTGCATTTTTATCCCTGCTGACCTAGGGGAAAACAGATCTATCTGGAGTTCTAAGGAAAATGCTTTCCCTTATGTATTACAGTTTTTAAAGCACTACTATCAGTTTGTTTGCTTGTTTGTTTACAGTTGCTAGCAAGCATACTGTGTATTCTCCTCTATGTTTTCGCTATGTTACCGAATGGAAATATTGACTGCTAAGGTAAATATTTTTCTTATGTTTTCCATATTTTTCACAAGCAGTTACAGCTCCTTTCTCCTAAATATTTCATCAAGTTAGGTTAAGAAGAAGAATTGCTATAAGACCCCTCATTTGTGGCAGCAGTGGCTAAGCATTGAACAGCTAACCTCAGGGAGGGAAAAGGAGTGGGGCAGCCTAACCTGTGGTCTGATTTCTCGTCAAAAGAGGGGCTACTGCACTCACTGAGTCTCTGTAGTACCCCTCTACACAGCACAGGAGTGCTTGTTCCCCTCCTCTACCAAATAATCATAGGGGTTTGAATTAAGAAAGATATTTAAAAGAAGGAGGTTCTCTAGTTGGAATGTTGGCACCAGTTCACCCAGTGCCCCACATGATGTTTCACCCCTCTCCAACCGCAGGTTACACAAGAGAGAAGAGAGAAGTTTACACAAGCGTTCTCATGTAAAAGAAATAAAAATGTTTTCTGTGCATCCAGCCAGTGGGCCAAGTGCACAGACGTGTGTCCTATGATGTGTGTGAAAACAAAAATATCAAGATCAGAGCTGCAACCCCCAGCTCCGTCTCTAGATGGCACAGCCATGCTATCAGTGAGTAAGAGCTGTAGCAACCCACTTTCTGCTCACGTGGGTTGGCGTGCATGCACTGTACACCATAGGATATTACCCGCAATAAAATGGTGATATCGACTGAAGTTTGCTGTAAAACTTTCACTCTTTAAAAGTGTGTTAAGTTCAACAACAAAAGAAGAGTCAGCTAAGATTTTGTAGAGAAGAAATAACCCCCTTATTGTGCCACGGGAGGATAGCCAACACAGTTTTTACTACCGATACTTTTAAGATGCTACATTTTGTCATTTAAAAAGAGGGGGGTCTTCGTCCCATTATGGATTTATGGAACCTCAACAAACACCTCAGAAAGTACAAGTTCAAAATGCTCACAATAAAAACATACAATGTTATTTGTCCCGGAGACCGGTTTACATCAATAGATCTGAAGGATGCTTACTTTTACATAAGTACTTATCCGGTACACAGAAAATTCCTCCGGTTTGCCTATTAGGGCACAGGCTACACATTTTTTACATTTTTAGATGATCTCCTCTGTGCTCCTCTGTCCGCCATCACTTGTGGCACATGATGATGACCGTGCTTCCATCGTTGAAGCATTTCCTCTTGTACCTAATGGTCCATCATGTGCTGATCCGTATAGACAACACATCTGTACCACCACGGGGGCTGCCTTACTGACCTGGTAAACCTTCTGGAACACGCTCCCTGGGAGATGTCTCTCAGGTGGAATCTTCTGACTGTGGTGTGCATTAGTGCCTGGAATAGGCAGCTTGCATATTTGGAAAAGCTGAACGGTATATACAGCTTTTAGAGCAACAAATGCTTCCATCCTGAAAATGTCTTTCTCAGGAAAGGCCTTGCATATTTGATCAAGACACTGCTAACTGCATACTGCATTTATTACAATATCATGACTTCGTAGTAGAAGAGTCCGGGTGCTGAACTCGCCTGCCTACAGTATAGACTTTTCACTATTTAAAAACATTTGGTGCATCATGAAACAAAAAATACAACAAAGGACACCCAGAACTGTTGAGCAGCTAAAATCATGTATCAAACACATATAAGACCTGATCTTTTTTGAGGGCTATTGCAGCCCTAAAATTCAAATGTTTTTTCTTAAAATGCCAACATTTTTGGAATTGGGTTTTTAAAATAATACATGGATGACTTTAAATCATGTCATTTTTTTTTTATTATATTCAGAGCATGAAATTACGTCAAAAATGTACTAACAAAGTTTTATGGATTCAAATTACTATTTGTACAAAGAAAAAATTATTGTACAAAGGTTTACAGTCAAAACACGTGCAAAACAGTGTGCCCACAATGAGTCCAACAAACAGCTGCAGGATAAGATAGTATATCTTCTTACATGAGCTGAAGAAGATCAGGCAAATCCCCAACATTGAACCCGCTGTGATCAGCAACACACTGACTGAACTGTAACCATACTCTGTTGATGAGAGATAAAGAGATATACATTCACATGCTGAAAGAAATATTGTATACTGTGTGGCGCTTGCTATTCTGAATTACTCTATGCTGCATTTTGGTATCTAAATACTTTTTTTTTTTTACATTAATTTATTTCTATTGTTTCTAAATTTTAATTTCTTTACATCCTCTCTTGTCAATCTAAATTTAAAAATAAATCAATGGTGTAAAGAAATCAGGCTCACTGTAAAAGCAAGTTCAAACATTCCAAAACAAAGCATCTGTTTTTGTACAGCATACATTTTAAGTATAATGTTTTAAAGGCCATAATGAAATACATTACAAATCAGAGGATGATTACCATGTTAACTTTATTGATAGTTCCATTCTTATCAAAAAATGGCCAAGTCATGTATGGTAATATATTCACTAAATAGTATAATAATGTGGAAAATTAGAGTGTGGTATCAGTTCGAACATTTCAGTGTAATTTCCAATTTTAAATATGCCTGCAACAGTGATTCCAAACATTTCCTTAATCTGAACAGTTTTAAGTTGCTTAAGTGATAATATTTGTCATTTTACAGGATATGTATGCTATTTGTAATACAGATTGATGTAGTGAATGGGAATGTTGTTAGTGTTTATTGGGCCTTCCCTGAAAAGATAAATGTGGCTAATGAGAGAGGAATTTGCCATAAAAAAATTGAAATGTTGGTGTCAGGTAAGAGGTATGAATTGTATATATGATCATGCAAAGACTGTGTTTCTTTAGGTTGTCAATTGAATAAATCAGCTTTATTTATTTGTATTGAAATTAGCTATATAAACCTGGACTTTGGATTAGCTTTTCTTTGGGACTTTGGTTATACTTTATAGTTATAAATCTTTTTTTATTTTTATTTTTTTGCAAGTGAAGCATAGGATGCAAACTATAAATATTATAATTTAGAAATAAGTAATGAGTTTTACCCTGAAAGTTATTTGGTGTTGATTTCCTAGCTATTGTTTTTGTAGGATTACATGTCACACATCATGTTTCTGAAGTGATCGCTGGGGATTGGTGAGAAAGGATCAGGGAAAAAGATGTCCAGCACCAAAAGCACATTTGTTTATGGATATATAATTTAAGATTAAAAAAACACTTTACATGTGTTTACAATTAGTTTTTAAGTGAACTGCAAAATTATATTCAACATATTAAGATTATTTATTTATTCACCTGTGTTACTTTATCCGCTTTAACTTTTCCCGGCGACAGCGTAACAACTCGTTAGTTCATGCTCGTGGAATGATGAGATGGACAACATTAGCCGATGCATACCACTTTACTTGTTTTTATAAAGATAGATTTGCAGGGTTACAGTACAATATAACTCCCAGGTGGATAAACTTGGGTTAACCGACCATATTGCAGAATACAAACAGGTTTCTTCCTATAAATCGCACACAGGAAAAACATCCAGCTCGCACGCTTCTTTCCCGCACTATGCTACCCATAATGCATTTCACTCTGGACACTCTGGACGCAGATAGTAGCCTTAAAGAAACAGCTCTTATGTTCCCTCTAATACAACACTACCCCAACTCTGGATGGTGATTAACTTAACACCACTCCAGCACCATAGCATGACGGGTATGACATACATCAACACCTTAACAATGATATCATCATAAATTCAGAAAAGGCAAATAAAAGGCAGAAATACAACCAACACAAAATCTACCCATTTTTTTCTTTTTTTTCCTTTCACAGTCTGTAGGCAGCTCCATTGTCAAAGTATACAGTCCATTCAAGCAACTCTGCTCAATAGAGGCACTGGACAATATATTCCAACCCTTTGTAACAGGGTAAACAGTCCATAAGGTGGAAGGATAGCGGTACTGGTAGGGGTTAAAGAGAGTAGCATTATCAATGCGATCCTTCAGTGCAGCAATGATAATTCAGTTTCAACATGACCGGTGAGGTAATCAGTTAAGCTCTGGTGAGTGACCGACTGACTTGTTTACCGCTGACCTGGTAAGGACAAAAAGATAACAACAGCCACACTTACAAACAAAATAAATGGGGTTTAAATGGACTTCCCCTTGGCTCATTTCTGTAACAGCAAAATAATAACCAGCCTTAATCCACCTGGGTTATAAAATGAAACACAGAGAAAGAAAACAAAGAACCACAGCAGATATGCACCAGTTTTTCTCTCTTTTTTTTTTTTTTTTTTTTTTTTTTTTTTTAGAAAACAATAACAAACTGTCAACAAAGTTCTTCTTCCTTCTTCTTCTTCTTCTTCTTCTTCTTTTTTTTTTAATGAACAATTAGTTTGTCCATTAGTCTCTTTGGTGGCCCCCGGATACGTTGTGGCCTACCCCTTGCTTGGCCATCCACAGTCTCTGTCAAAACCTGTTGTACCGTGCTACCTTCGCTCCATTGAACACCCTCCATGTCCTGATCTGTCATCGGTGCAAAGGTACCACCCATGCAAGGCATACTGTCTGTGCCACCAGAATTTCCTGTTCCTTCCTCGAAGAGACAAGACAGATCCAAGTCAAGTTCAGCCTTGTTAGTTTCTAGGTCTGGCGCAGAAACTTCCTGAGGTTGCCAAACTTCCAAGTCCTTAAACACCCAGCTGTTCTCCAGGGGTTGCCGAGAATGGTAAGGTTTGAGTTTGTCGTGGTGAACAACTTTGACTTTGGTCTTTGGGTTTCTCTGAATCCAGTACACTAGATCATCCAGATGTCCCAGGATAAAGTAAGGACCGTTGTAGTTGGGGAGAAACTTCCTGATCTTGTCTTTCACGCGTTTGGTCCTCTTGACTAGGTACCACACTGGATCACCGACCTTGTAACATGTCTGGGCTGCTCTCTTATCATACTGCTTTTTAGCACGCTCCACAGATTTGCCCAGTGTTTTACTTGTGACCTGGTGTGCCAACTCCAGCCTTTCTCTCATCTGAACCACATACTGTGGGAATGATTTAGTTGTTGTATCATTTAGAGGCTCTCCTGCGACCAGGTCCATGGGTTCCGTTATCTCTCTGTCCAAGAGCATCATGTTTGGGGTAAATCCAGTCGAACTGTGTTTGGTCACTCGGTAGGCCATTACAGCGTAAGGAACCATAAGATCCCACTCCCAGTGACATCGCTCAGAGGTTGTGGCTAGGATTTTCTGTAGAGTGGCATTGAACCGCTCGACCTGTCCATCTGACTGAGGTCAAAAAGGTGTTGTACGGGTCTTATCAATGTCTAATTGCTCACTCATGGTCTGGAAAACCTCAGATTCAAAATTGGTGCCCTAATCACTATGCAGTGCAAACGGTGCCCCATAACGACAGACCCATTCAGCGACTATAACCTCTGCTACAGTGACAGTCTGGTCGTTGGGCAGTGGGTAGGCTTCTACCAATTTGGTGAAATAGTCTTGCACCACAAGTATATAGCGATTGAAACGTTCTGTCTCATTCATGGGACCCATCAAATCAACAGCAATCCTTTCCATGGGGGCACCTACTCGCACAGTACCCATAGGTTCCTGAGGCCTCTTTAGTGGACGAGCTCTTGCAGCACAGCTGGTGCATCTTCTCGCATTTGATACCAATAGTACCTTGTCTGCAGCCGGGACAATGTTCGCTTCACTCTGAAATGTCCACCCACTGGCCCCTCGTGTGTCTGGCACATGACATCTTCCCTGAAAATGCGCGGTAGAATAACTTGAGGGTAAAATTCAGGCCCCACATTCAAGTAGTAACGTCGTACCAGAACATCATCCTTTAAATATAGTCTTTGCCATTGGCTCCAGTAAGCTTTTGTTGCTGGGCCATAGGGTGATACATCTTCCCAGGAGGGTTGTCCCTCGCCTTTCTGTATCCACCTCTTGATAGGGGCTATATCAGCAACCGCTGCTTAAGCAAAATGCAGTTCTTCAGCAGTCCACCCAGAGAATGAAGAAATACTGGCGGTGATGGCAGGCTGCACTACCCCCACTGCACAAAACTCCGGGGTAACAGCTATAGGTACATTATCTACTGGTTCGAAGTCAAAATCACATTGGACTGCCTGGTGACAGAACTGAGGGCTACTCGAGATTGGATTCTCGAGGTTGCATGGACAAGTTGTCAGCATGGCCTCCGCGAAAGCATGTCAGCGTTTTCATGACAGCGCCCGGGGCGGTGGACAACTCTGAAGTCATATTCCCCAAGCTTCTCAAGCCACCTGGCCAACTGTCCCTCTGGTTCTCTCATCCTTAGCAGCCACTGTAGGCTACTATGGTCTGTGCGTACGGTGAAAGATCTGCCCAACAGGTACTGACGGAAATGTTCTGTGAACTCCACTACAGCTAAAAGTTCTCTTCGTGTGGTGCAGTAATTCTGTTAGGTTGGCGTCAGACTCCAACTTCCATATGCTAGCACATGTTCCTCTCCTTTCTGCTGTTGAAAAAGCACAGCTCCAATTCCGAAGTTGCTGGCATCTGTGTCAAGAACAAGGTCACCACTGTCCATTGAGTAACCAAGGATGGGGGCAGTAGTGAGCAGCTCCTTTAACTCATCAAAGGCGTGTTGGCTCTCAAGGGTCCAGTGAAATCGAGCATGTTTTCTCAACAGGTTATGAAGGGGCTTTGCAATTGCAGCGAAGTCTTTGACAAAACGTCTATAATAGGATGCGAGCCACACAAACTGACGGACTTCGTGAACACTTGTGGGCTGTGGCCATTCTCGAATTTTTCACACTTTCTCGGGGTCGGTGGCTATCCCTCGCTCTGAGACGATGTGGCCCAGGTAGACCACCTGGCAGCGGAAGAGACAACACTTGGCGGTTTTCAGTTTCAGGTTGGCCTGGTGCAGCCTTTCAAACACCTGCGAAAGGCGCTGGAGCATTTCCTTTACATCCTTGCCTAGCACAATATTGTCATCCAGGTATACCAGGCAGGTTTCCCACTGCATCCCGGTCAAAACACGATCCATTAAGCGCTGGAGATTAAGTCCCTTCCTGCTGCAGAACGCAGATGCCTGTCTCGCCTGTGGTGTCAACTCCACTTGCCAGTACCCGGAGGCGAGGTCCAATGTACTGAACCATCTCGCTGTGGAGAGTGTGTCTAGTGTGTCTTGGATCCTTGGAAGTGGGTAAGCGTCTTTTATAGTGCGCTCATTTAGTGCCCGGTAGTCAACACACAGTCCGTACATTTGGTCTTTCTTTTGCACCATTACAATGGGTGAAGCCCAGCAGCTATTAATTTGGGAGGCTAGGAAAGCCTCCAAATTCGGTTTAATCTGTTCGTCTGCGCTGTGTTGTTTCTCAAACGCCATTCTACGTGGTTGCTGTTTCACAGGTGGGCCGGGCCCGATCTGAATATCATGTTGCACTAGGTTCGTGCGTCCGATGTCTGTGGGTCCAGTGGAGAAAACATCATCGTAAGTTTGGAGCAGCTTTGCGAGCTTATGCTGTTCTGTCTCCCTCAGATCCACTGTACTTTCTGCATACAGTGACTGTAAGTGACTTGGGACCATGGGGCATGGACCCACCAAGGGTGGCATTGTAGTTTTGGCCTGGACCACATGGGCAGGTTGAAGGATTCCGGCAATTACTCCTTTCCTCATTTTCACAGCAACGTTACCTGGGTTATACAGTCTTATGGGCACTCGATTACTTAGATTGGCATCAATTATAATCCGTGCCACCATCACCTGGTGCTTCTCCGTGAAGCCTTTAGTCGGACTCAGCAGTATGTTGCCTTGTACTTGCCCCCCGGAAATGTGCATTTCCTGGAACGATGTATTTACACCCTGCTTCAAGGACAGCTGTGCGTGCTATGCAGACCACATGCACCCTGGGCTTGTTCTTTTGGTTGAAATATGGAATCTGCTCACCGAACAATACAATCCTCTGACTGCCGAAGTCAAGACGTGCCCGGGCTTGCTCCAAGAAAGGATGCCCCAGAATGGCTTCAGTGCCCTCGGCTACATCTGCTACAATGAAATCAACACTGACTGTGTGGGCTCTAACCTGCACCGGAACGTCCACTTCCCCAAGGACATCAACATTTGCCGGACTTATTCCTTGCAGGGCCTGTACAGTGGATAGTTTGAGTGGGGGTCTTACATCAGCATCAATGGCTTCATAGTGAATCCGAGGTAACACGTTCCTCCTGGCCCCACTGTCCAACAGGGCACATATTTCCATGTCATACAACAGCATATGAATACACATCTCCGGCCCACTCCCCTTGACTCTGAGAACTGTGGAAGCAGGCTGGGTCCCGGTAGGCAGAGGGAGGGTTGGAGTCATCTTTCCAGATTGAGCCTGGGTGAAGGACAGTTCCGCCTCATATGACCAATGCCTTGGCAGTTGTGACAGACAATCTCTTCCCAATTAATTTTACCCCTCCTCATACATTTTTGTGGGCGAGGTTTGAATTCTGCTTTTGAGTTGTTTTTCTCTCTCCACACAGGGGTTGGCGGCTTTGTATCTTCCTCGTCACCCTCACTTTCGTCTGGACATTCACGCACTGCAGCTGCTCGAGTCCTTCGTTCTATCAGTCTTGTGGTGGATCACATAAGTTGCATTACACTGGTGGTTGCTCTTCCAGCAGTCTTTGCACAATATCCGCATCTCCCATGGCATTAGTGAACACCTCAACACTAATAGAGTCTTGTTCTTTTTCAGAACGGTCTGCATAAGCAATGGAGACTTTTTCATAAATGTAATCCCTTAGCACATGGAGTGGCTCACCTGCTTTGCGGACCCTCTGCCTCAACTCTATTCCAATGGTAGCAGCATGTTCAGATGAGGGACCATATGCAGCCTCAACTTCCTCTACAATGCGGCCATAATTCCAACGGCTGGAACGGGGATTATTGTGGATCATTGCACCTGCAGCACCTACTAGACTAAACCTCATCTGCACAGTCATAGTCTTTTCGGACCAATGGTTAGCTTTCGCACAATCCTCAAAGCGGCTTATGAACTCTCGCCATGAAGTAGAGCCATCAAACTGACCTGGTCGCAGCATGGGAATCCTTTCACTATGCCTATTACAGTCCTATTCACTGTCTGATGACAGATCACAGAATGTCAGGTGTGGTCTTTTTTTACGTTGGCTAGACCTAGTAACCCCTGGGAAATAACACTCTTCAACATGGTGACACATAGTGTTACCCTCACCCTCACGAATGCTACGCTGAGCCGCATGTACATCAAATTTACAGGGCTGGCGATCTCTTGTGGGTGTGCCTTGAAACATCTGTCCGGCTGTAAACTCTGTGCATGTTGAGTGTGGGTAATTTTCTGGTGTACTGTGTGCATAGCTCCATGTATTAATTCCACTGTCATGTATATGTTCATTTTCCACCCCACTAATAAATGGATTGTTTGCTCTCTCTGTTTGCTGTGATAAGTGTGTCTCATAGCAACATGTAGGACACTGGGTAGAACTGCATTTAAATGGGTTGTTGTCTTTAAATTGGTTGTTATCAGTCTTTGATACTTGAGCATCTATTTCATTGAGCCAGTCAACAAATTATATATGTGTTTGTTTTTCATCAGCAGGCACTTTCTCCCGAATATCCGCCATGTTGAATTATTCTCTGGTTCAATCTAATAGTTTAAAATGTCCGTTTAACTCACCACTCGCAACGAACGGATCCCGGACGAGCCCCCAGTGATACTTTATCCGCTTTAACTTTTTCCGGTGGCAGCGTAACAACTCGTTAGTTCATGCTCGTGGAATGATGAGATGGACAAGATTAGCCAATGCATACCACTTTACTCGTTTTTATGAAGATAGATTCGCAGGTTTACAGTACAATATAACTCCCAGGTGGATAAACTTGGGTTAACTGACCATATTGCAGAATACACACAGGTTTCTTCCAATAAATCGCACACAGGAAAACATCCAGCTCGCACACTTCTTTCCCGCACTACGCTACCCATAATGCATTTCACTCTGGACTTCAATACCCGCAGATAGTAGCCTTAAAGAAACAGCTCTCATTTTCCCTCTAATACAACACCTGCTTCCAGTCTCTGGTTCCTGTTCCTGTTCCAATTCCTGATGGAATGTATCAGGTGATGTTGTTCTCCTTATACTCCTGCCTTGTGATTTAGTAGAGGCAGCGCCTCCAACTTGGTGTTGGTATAGCTGTTGCAGTTATGTTAACATCTGTCCTATAGCCAAACATATAAACAGTGTTTCTGTATGTGTGCACACATGTTTGGGTTTACCCATGACATGAAAACCACTGGTTTGGTTGAAAGACTGGAAGATATAAGCAGGCGAGAGGATGTTTCGTCTCCTTTAACAATGCCCCTGGTGCAAGTGACTGACAATAACTGCAGCCAATAAAATAAACAGAGAATGAGTCGACACCTCGGCTCTGTCACACCCACTTCCATTATCAGGAGTGTAACATCAATACACTGACAGCACATACACATGCAAGTGTCAAAACGTCTTTGTAAATTGTAGTGCTCAGCTCTGCATATGTTTCCCTTTCAGGAACTCAAGCAGTGGGGTGACATCACAACCAGGAAGCTATAAAAGCACATGGAGTGAAGAGTGTTTACCTCTTGTTCCATGACCAGAGCCTGCTCGGGTCCCACCAAGGTGGTACACACACTGTCGAACCGAGGCGGATGAGACCCAAACTGAATCGTGTAGCTTCTGTCTACAGTATGCAGGAACCACGAGACATGTCTAGCAGAGCTTTCCAGGCTGCCAGGTAGTCTCTTAAGAGTATCAGTCTCTTAAAACTGACCTCTGGTACATATAGAGTCACAAGTTCTCCATGTCCCCTACGATGCTAGGCAGAAATCGAGGACGTTGCTTGCTGGAGCTGGCCATAGCGGGGGGAAGTGCAAGTCGCAACACTCTGTTTCTGAACTTCCTGATGACGGGAGGTGCTGGGTTGTACCTGAAGCTGCGCCCGCCATGAGAGTGGCTTTGGGGGAACCACTGAAATGCCGCCACCTGTTTCTTGGCCTTATAAAACCTATTGACTTGTTTACGGAGTCGCCCGAATAGGCCAGTCAGCACAAAAGGTGCATCCAGCAGTATGGCTCTGTCCTTATTGGAAAGATCCGATAGGGTGAGCCATAGGTGCCTCTCAATGATGGCTAGAGTGGCCATTGGCTGGCCAACGGCCATAGCGGTCTTTTTTGTGGCCCCGTAGAGCTAAATCGGCCATAAGGCGGAGCTCCCGGACCTTCTAACCGCCCGAAATGCTTCCCACGTCTAACTCTCAAAGGAAGTCAGTCTGCTATGACTGCAACATTGCCATGGTGTACAGGCATGCAGCGGCTTGACCTGCTGAGGCATAAGCCTTATCCACCAGCGCCGCCGTATTACGCAGGGGCTTGGTGGGCAATGTCAGGGTCTTGAGGGACAATGCGACACTTAGGGAGAGATAGCAAGCCAGTGTCTCTTCATAACCATGTTCTTTTAGTTCCATAAATTTGGACTACAACACGGCGTTGTGGCTAAAGAGGTGGGCTGAATACGGCCTCGCCCAGGACTTCGGTGTGCAGGTCCGGAAAGAACAGCAGACTGCTACGCAGAGGTTGTGATGTGGGTTGCAGAAATCACTCATTGAACTTGCTGGACAAAGGGGCTTTCTGCTCTTCAGCCAGATCCAGCTTGGCAATGGCATGGGACACAATCAGCATAAGTTTATCAATGTCTGACTTGCAGAGAGACCTACCCCAACCACAAAGGAAGAGAGGTGGAGCTGAAGGCTCTTGTCGCAAGGGGAAGAAACCGCCAAAAGACGTGCTTTCAAAGTTAGCAAATGAGTGCTGGCAGGAGAGGCAGAAGAAAGGGACAAGCCCATCTCAAAACCCTCTGTGAAGTCCATCTGAGAGCCCCAGGAACTAGCGCTCTGCACCGCCTCTGCAAGAGCAGGGCTAGAACCACGAGTAGTGGGGACACCCTCCTCGAGGTGTGCCCACTGGGTTCGGAGCCTTCGCATGGACATGTGAGCACAATGTGCACAGTCGGCTACCTTGAGAACCAACTTAGCATGCTCTGCTCCCAGGCAAGCCACACATAGGTTGTGTGTATCCCCCCATAATATAGCGGGGGCAAGGAGGAACACACAGCCAAGAAGTGTGCTTAGACTTTTTGTTTGCATTCATATTTTTTCTTACAAATACAGTGAAGAAAAAAAGTATTTGAACACCCTGCTATTTTGCAAGTTCTCCAGCTTAGAAATCATGGAGGGGTCTGAAATTGTCATCGTAGGTGCATGTCCACTGTGAGAGACATAATAAAAAAAAAAAAATCCAGTAATCACAATATATGATTTTTAAACTATTTATTTGTATGATACAGCTGCAAATAAGTATTTGAACACCTGTCTATCAGCTAGAATTCTGACCCTTAAAGACCAGTTAGTCTGTTTTTAAAATGTCCACCTCCACTACATTTATTATCCTAAATTAGATGCACCTGTTTGAGGTTGTCAGCTGCATAAAGACACCTGTCCACCCCATACAATCAGTAAGAATCCAACTACTAACATGGCCAAGACCAAAAAGCTGTCCAAAGACACTAGAGACAAAATTGTACACCTCCACAAGGCTGGAAAGGGCTACGGGGAAATTGCCAAGCAGCTTGGTGAAAAAAGGTCCACTGTTCGATCATTAGAAAATGGAACAAGCTAAACATGACTGTCAATCTCCCTGGGACTGGGGCTCCATGCAAGCTCTCACCACGTGGGGTCTCAATGATCCTAAGGAAGGTGAGAAATCATCCCAGAACTACACGGGAGGAGCTGGTCAATGACCTGAAAAGAGCTGGGACCACCGTTTCCAAGGTTACTGTTGGTAATACACTAAGACGTCATGGTTTGAAATCATGCATGGCACGGAAGGTTCCCCTGCTTAAACCAGCACATGTCCAGGCACGTCTTAAGTTTGCCAATGACCATTTGGATGATCCAGAGGAGTCATGGGCGAAAGTCATGTGGTCAGGTGAGACCAAAATAGAACTTTTGGGTCATAATTCCACTAAACGTGTTTGGAGAAAGAAGAATGATGAGTACCATCCCAAGAACACCATCCCTACTGTGAAGCATGGGGGTCTTACCATCATGCTTTGGGGGTGTTTTTCTGCACATGGGACAGGGCGACTGCACTGTATTAAGGAGAGGATGACCAGGGCCATGTATTGCGAGATTTTGAGGAACAACCTCCTTCCCTCAGAGCATTGAAGATGGGTCGAGGCTGGGTCTTCCAACATGACAATGATCCGAAGCACACAGCCAGGACAACCAAGGAGTGTCTCTATAAGAAGCATATCAAGGTTCTGGCGTGGCCTAGCCAGTCACAAGACCTAAACCCAATAGAGAATCTTTGGAGGGAGCTCAAACTCTGTGTTTCTCAGCAACAGGCCAGAAACCTGACTGATCTAGAGAAGATCTGTGTGGAGGAGTGGGCCAAAATCCCTCCTGCAGTGTGTGCAAACCTGGTGAAAAATTACAGGAAACATTTGACCTCTGTAATTGCAAACAAAGGCTACTGTACCAAATATTAACATTGACTTTCTCAGGTGTTTAAATACTTATTTGCAGCTGTATCATACAAATAAATAGTTTAAAAATCATATATTGTGATGTCTGGTTTTTTTTTTTATTATTATGTCTCTCACAGTGGACATGCACCTACGATGACAATTTCAGACCCCTCCATGATTTCTAAGTGGGAGAACTTGCAAATTAGCAGGGTGTTCAAATACTTATTTTCCTCACTGTATTTTTTAAACATTCAATATGGACAGACAATACACACAGGGCGCTTCATAAATAAACAGAAGCTAGCGTCAGCTTCACTCCATGTGCTTTTATAGCTTTCTGGTCGTGACGTCACCCCGCTGGTGACGCTGCGCTTTCCATTGGACATATAACACACATTATTTAGAGAGAGGACAATGCAGTAGCCTTCCCAAAGCGTTGTTGACACAGCGTCTTGTTCCTTTAGGGAACCAGGATTGCATACGTAACCTGGAGATGATCATTTTGTCAACTGTTAATTGACTGTTATTTAACTGTTAATGGTAAAATTTATATGTAATAGAAGTAACCATTGTGTGTTTTGGGGCAGGACTTTCTTCTGGTTGGTTGTGTTGGTTAATGAGTTACAGGATGCTCTCTGCCTCATTGGTTGAGAGGAAATATCTATCTTCCAATGAGTGGAGTGAAGTCAGAGTTTAAAGGCAGTAGGAGAAATCATGATGAAAAGAAGACAGATGGTGACCAATATGAGGTATTGGAAGAACAAATCTGTCTAATGTTGATGATACAATAGAGGAACATGGTGGATATTTTAATGTCCTTACTGATGTAGTCATACCAATTGTCCTCTAGGGCTGACATTAACCAGTCCCGATGAAGACACTAATAAGAAGCATAAAGAATTTCAAAAAGTGTATTTAGAAGTTGTTGGAAGGGCTTTAGCACTGTGCAACTATTATGCATATTACTGTACTTGACAAATAAAGAGATTAGATTGCTGGTAATACTGGCTTTGTCATCAAAGATAGGACATTGCTACATGTGTAGAAAGCATGAAAATCTAATACACTTCCTATGGTGTATGTGTGCTATGTACCCAAGCTGTTTAAGATAAGAAAAACTATGAGATAAGAAAAGGGTACACACAGAGCAGGATTTCTTTACATGCATTTTAACCTTTTACACGCATCGCCGAAAAATGAACTACAAAAATCCTAAAACACGCACCGGCAAACTCCTACATCAACTGTGGATAACATCCCTATTTTCTCCATGAGTGTAAGATATCCTTGATCACTAGTCCTAGATTAGGTTGGCCCAGAACACTCAGTTCTCAACTATATCCGCTCTTTATACGCTTACGCTGTGAGAATACCCAAACTGTTGCCTTTTGTTATGGCTAATCCTCGCTTTGTTGCTTCTGCTAAACGAATAACATGACCAGATGTGGAGTTATTATTAACCGTTTTTATGTAGTTATAGTTTATAGTAGTTATAGTAATTCTGCTGTATGCTTCTAGAATAACCTTTTTGTATGTTTCTGTTGACCATACCCTGAACTATCCTTTTGTGGCATGTGTTACTTTGCTCGTACACACAAAGTGGTTTCTGTATTTCTGTTTTAGGCTTATCTTTTGCAGGTTTAACATAACCTTGTGGAGTTGTCTCTCCTAACTTTACACACACACACACACACATACACGGCAGCCCTCTCTTTTTCTCTCCATCTCTTTGGAAGTATATCTTTATGTGTGAAACAATAAACTTCGGAACATCTCTCTGAAAGCCGACTTGTGTGTTTCATTGAGACTTCCCCATGTACATAGGAGAGCAGAGATTGAGAGGAAAGGCTGAATTCAGGGGTATCCTGTCCAGGGGACAGAAGGCAATCCTGCCCAAGCGGCAGAGGATAAAACATTCCTTACAGTTCTCGGGGGCTCGTCCGGGATATCAGTGTTCGGTGATTTGGTATCTTGTCATACCGTTCAATTTGTAGGCACGCACCTTGTATTCGTAAGTGAACTTGTTGTCGACCTTGTACCGTCGTGTAGCGCGCGCTAAACGTCTCTGCAGTCACAGTAACTTGAGACATCGAAGATTTTATTAAACCGCCTTATCTATCTCAATCTCTGGCCTCCAACCTTTGTGTCCAACCTTTGTGTCTAACATTGTCAGACAGTTGTACCTATTTTGGATCATGGGTAATTCTGGAACTCAATATACTAAACCAGATCCTGAGGAAGCCCCTCGGGACTGGATGAATCGTTGTGGTCTCACCTTTTATACTACCCCCTGGCTAGACAATTTAGCAGGGTGGACTGAACCACAACCTCAATTTCTGACTTATCCTCGTGGTGGTACATTTAAGTCTGAATACCTGAAGTCTGCACATTCCCAAATTTATGAAGGTTTGGGGGCGATCCTAACTGGGGCTATTCTTACATGGGTGATAGTTATCAAAAATGGGTAGAAATGAAACCAATCTGGGATGACTATCACTCCATACCGAACTCAAAAAGAGAACTTAAGTCTCTGCACAAAATCGAAGCCAAGCCAAAACCATCTTTATTGCCAAATGCTCCACCCCTATCGGGATGGCCGGTTAGTGTCTCCTTCGATCCCAGAGATCAATCCTCCTCTCTGGCCCAAAACCCACACTAATGTGGTATGCGTATGGTCAAAGTCGGCCTGTGGCCTCAAATTACTTCCGCCATCGATCGGGGAACTTAGAGGCATTATCAGGGTTCTTCCGTCCCCATCTAAACCTCTGCATTTCGTTGACATGATATTGAGCTCTACCCACCATAATCAGTTGACAGGCGCAGACTTTAGGTTTATCCTTCATGCAGTACTAGGGGACAGTTACGACGAGGTAACGCTTATTGCCGCAGTGCCCAGTTTACACCCTAGGAATGATGAGATTAAAATGGAAACAAAAAAACCCGAGGTGGAAGACGAGGGGGAAGGGTCGAAAAAAAGTAAGAGCAAAACCACCTACTATTATTATCACTGGGCTGAGCAAGGTGCTCTCCTGGCGTTAAAAAAGGAGTTAACCAAATTCCTACTCCAGCGGCAGCAGGCCAATTGAGATCTCTCTCAAGTAACTAACTGTAAACAGGAGAAGGGTGAAACTACTTCTAAATATATGACCCGATTTAGGAAGACTTGGACTTTATTGGGAGCGATGGAGTTAGAAGACGCAGACAGTAACCCTCTGTTCCTCACAACTTTTATGCATAACTGTCATCCGGAGGTACAGAAAGTCCTGAAGTATCAGCTCACGGATCGTAGTAACATGACGGTTAGACATTTAGGGGAGAGGGTGCGTACGATGGAAGGTGATGGCATATTAGAGAGTAAGCAAGTGGCCTGCCTCATTGTGGCAGGAGACGGGGGTTTTTGAGGAAGAGGCAGGGGAAGGGGAAATATGCCTGGTGCTAACTCCAACCCAAAACGGCCCGGTCTATGTTACTACTGCGGTAAGAAGGGACATTGGGCTATAGAATGTAGAAAGAGACAATGGGATGAGAGTAAGAACCCCACCGGCTCCCCTCCTCCACCGCCTCGTCCTACAGAACCTAGCCCATTTGCAGTAATGCAAATCAGCCCCTATGATGCATAGGGGTGCCCACAAAGCGTAACCCCTACCATGCTGCATTGTACTTATGAATCCCCTCAATTAAACGAAATGCCATTTCTCGAACTTTGCATCGATGGCACGGTGTACCCCTTTCTCTTTGATACAGGGGCGACAATGTCAGTGGTAGGCAAACAATATGAGGGACCCATTTCTGGTCATTTCATTAGCTCTGTGGTTATTGAAGGGGTTAAAAAAGAAACACCATTTACTCCATCCGTGCTTGTAACCTGTCCTTCCGACACAAATATTTTTCTGCAACATCCTTATGTTTTTATGCCTGATTGTCCGTTTAATCTCTTGGGCCGAGATCTCATGAGCAGGCTGCACATTTCTCTCACCTTCTCCGGCTCTAAACTCACGGTTTCAGTTCATGATTCTGCTCCTCTGTCATATCTTTCTAACATAAACATTAATGACTGTTTTCTCTCTACCACACAAAAATTACCACTCCCTTCTTCACTGGAAGAATTGCCATCTCTCCTCTGGGCGGAGCATAAGGACGATGTGGGCTTGGTTCATTGTCCTCATTATGAAGCTAAACTAAAACATTTGCATCCTGTGTTTTTCAAACAGTATCCTCTCTCTGAATCAAAGTTGCAGGGAATAGACAAAATCTTGACCTCTCTGTTACAACAGGGTGTGATCAAGCCGTGTGTGAGTTCATACAACACACCCATTAATCCGGTTCCTAAGCCGGACGGCACTTGGCGCTTCACTCAGTATTTGAGAAAAATAAATGATGTTGTGGTTCCCGTTGCACCTGTTGTGCCCGATGTGGCCTCTATTATCGCTTCAATTCCATGCAATCATACACACTTTTTGGTGATTGACTTGTGTTCTGCCTTTTTCAGCGTTCCTGTAGAAGAGCAGCCTCTTTTCGCCTTTACGCACAGGGGGCGCCAATATACTTGGACACGTCTGCCACAAGGATTCATTGACTCCCCGGCAGTCTTTTCTGCTGTGGTAAGGGATGCACTCTGTGATCTTGCCCTCCCCTCTGACTCTGTTGTCTTACTCTGGCGTCATCTGGCAAGAAAAGGATTCAAGTTATCCAAAACCAAACTACAGTTTTGTAGAACCACTGTGAAATACCTAGGGTTCAGCTCTCTCAAGGCAGCAAAAGGCTCTCTAAAGATCGTATACAGGTCGTTCTTAACACAAGGCGTCCCTCTACAAAGCATGCCCTCATGGCTTTCCTGGGCCTGATTAATTACTGCCGTCAATGGATACCTGACTGCTCTTTCCACGACAAACGTCTCCGCTCTGCGATCGCACACAACGATCCTTTGCAGCACCCGCTAACGTGGACACCCGAGATGTATGAGGCGTATGAGGCTTTGTGGTCAGTTCTGTGCTCAGCTCCTGCTCTCGGACTTCCGGACTATCATAAGGTTTTTCACCTTTATGCGTGTGAACAGGACGGAACTGCCAAACACTTGACACCGTGGCTCAGGGTTTACCTGCGTGTCTCCGTGCTGTGGCTGCTTGTGCTGTGATGGTTCAAGACGCTGAAAAACTAGTGTTGTCTCATCCTATGATCTTGCATTCTCCACATCAGGTGAAACAGGTCCTTCAGAACTTACACACACAACACATGACAGCACAGAGAAGATCCGGCTATAAAACTATCCTTTGCTCGACCAGTAATCTGGAAATCAAGGCCACCTCCTCTTTCGACACTTTGGGTCATGCCCTTGCTCGTTTGAGTAATGCACAAGATGACACTCCGCCCGACACCACACATGATTGCTGCTCCGAGGTCGTTCACTCTACTAGTATATACCAGGATTTGTCATCCACTCCTTTAAACAGGGGCCGCTGAACTCTTTGCCTTGACTCGTGCATGTGTCCTCTCAGAAGGAAAAGATGTCACCATCTACACTGATTCCAGATACGCCTTTGGTATTGTGCACGATTTTGGCCGCATCTGGCAATCCCGTGGTTTCCGCTCGGCTGAGGGGAAATCCATTTCTCATTCGTCCTTAGTTCAGGACCTTATCACTGCTTGCTGTCTTCCTCGCACACTGGCCATCATCAAAACAAAAGCCCATTCTTATGACAACAATGTGGAGGCCAAAGGCAATTCCTTGGCTGACAGAGTGGCAAAAAGTGCGGCTCAAGCTCAGGTATTCTTCCCCTCTCTTAGCACTCCTATTAATACCTGTCTTCTTTCCTCTGCTCTCATTCCTGATTTACATTTGCCATCTGTCCAATCCTCAGCCACCCCGAATGATTCTGCCTTTTGGCAATCACACAATGCCTACGTGGCCTCCGATGGCCTTTGGTACAGTGCAGATGGTCGCCTATGCCTTCCATCTCACTGTGTTCCTTTCCTCGTGCGTGAGTTTCACGGTGTCACACATCGCGCACGAAGAGGGGTGAGGGAGGATATGAACTGATTTTTTTGTATAGCTAACTTAAACTGCATGATAGACTTGATTTTATCTAGATGTCTGATCTGTGCCCGAAATAACATCACTAAAAACGCAGCAAAACACGAGTGCCTCCCACTACCCACTGCCTAATTCTCTGAATGGCAGATTGACTTCACTCACATGCCTCCCTGTGGTCCATTCGAGTATCTCCTGGTGATGGTAGACAAATTCTCAAGGTGGGTTGAAGCTTTCCGTTGTCAACGAGAAAATGCTAAGGTCGTCACACGTATCCTAGCCAAAGAGATTTTACCACAATATGGTGTTCCTCACACGATTGATTCAGACAAAGGAACACCATTCACTGCGAAGGTAATGCAGGACTTATGTAAATAAGTATCCCTTTCATGGCGTTTCCATATTCCCTATCACCCTCACTCTTCCGGTATCGTAGAGAGAACTAACCGGACGCTTAAGGACAAACTGACCAAAAAGGCCATGCAAGCTACAGGTAACAAAAAATGGGTAGACTTACTACCTGCAGTCCTTGCCGAAATGAGAATGACTCCGCAAAAAGACGCCCACCTATCACCACACGAATTTCCAACGCCCTGGAAAAAAGGTAAACCAGCAATAGGTACAGCTGATCTGGATGTGCACATCGCTAAGTATTCTGCTGCCCTGATTGATACACTGTCAAAACATTATGAACTGTTCTCTAAATCTATACCTGTCATCCCGCTGACACCAACCGATCCCTTCCAGGTGGGGAATGCTGTTCTGGTTAAATCTCTAAAACCCAGGTGATTGGGTGAATGCAAATATGAGGGGCCAGCAGTAATAGTCGCGATCACACGCACAGGTGTATTAACTGACCTTTTTCCACAGTGGATCCATGCTACCGGAATCAAGAAATGTCCCACTGGAGGTAATCCCTCTTAAATTTTGTGTGTACATGTTCCCTGTGTATCACTATTTTCCTTTATGTTACAGAAGCATAGCCTTTTGACCTCCCCATGAGTTCTCTAGGAGACGTGTATCGGTTCCTCTCATCATCTATCGAGGTTCGGTGACAACTCCTCAGACCCTTCTGTGCCGACTCTTCGGGCATCCTCACAACTGCAGGAAGTGTCAAGGAAACCGGAACGACAATCTCTCATCAATCCAGAGAGGTAACACAACCAGTGACCAGAATGGTTGTCCTTTTTCTCCTAATCATCAGCCTTGGGGCTGGGATTCCCGCCCAGGCTCACCCACATGACAACACCTTCTGGCAATACGCCAACTGGACGGCTCGTCAGCACACAGCAGGTCCATGCTATGTGTGTCAGCAGTTAAAATCTGCGGTAGGGCCCAAGTCCCTAATACCCAACTCCCGGGACGAGACTGAAGATACACAACCTTACACATTGTGATCGTTGTCTTCTCGTTTGTAATAGACCAACTCAGAAACTGATAGACCTCCTGATTCCTCAGAGGAGGAACTATTTAGCCCTACCTCCATAAAACCTCGCATTTCAAAAGAGTATGTTTTCCCCTTGTGCTTCCACCGTGATGGACCCATTTCCCTCGAGGTCACCACCTTTTCTGAGTATTTCGTCAATCAAACATGTCCTGACACACGTATCTGTTCTCTGATTCACCCGGGTAATGGCACTGTATATAGAACAGAGGATTGGTATTGGGTGTGTGGGAAGCAAGTATATATGTATCTAACGCATAATTGGGGTGGAGTGTGTGCACTTACCCGATTCGGCTCGTCGTCATATATATTCGGACACCTCAACCAAACACAGACCCAGCAGAAACGGTCCGCTGTCTCTGATCCTGCCTTCCCTCCCCCTGAACATTAGCTTAAATCCCGTTTTGGGACGCCTTTTTTTTCACAATATGGTATTACCCAGTTGTGAAATCAAATAGAAGTCACCCATTATCGCCTGGCCACTTTCATTAATGAAACCCTCATCGCTGTTGATGGTATACGTACTGAGCTCACTGCTTTGCACCTGACAACCCTACAGAATAGATTAGCTTTAGATATCCTGCTGGCTGAAAAGGGAGGCGTATGTGCATTTAGTGGGGGATAGTTGTTGCACATACATCCCTGACAACGACGATGAACACGGAGTTATAGGTCAGGCAGTTGAGAAAATGCGCGCCACGGATCAGGCTCTTAAGGATGACGAAAAGGGTAATCAAGGTAGGGGATGGGGATAGTTGTATACTCTGTTTGGTCATTGGGCGCCGTACATTTCTTTGATAATCCCGAATGTCATCGTTTTCCTGTTGCTATGCCTATTTGGACCATGTATTTTTCAATGTATCCAGCGATCATTCACCCGTATGCTTTCTGGTTATCAACCCGTCCCTCGTGTTTCTGATTATTATCCTATTCCTATGCGACATCTGTTAGTTTAAGTTGTGATTTATCCATTCTTATTTATCATGGATAAAACTGGGGAATTGTAAGATATCCTTGATCACTAGTCCTAGATTAGGTTGACCCGGAACACTCAGTTCTCGTCTATATCTGCTCTTTATACGCTTACGCTGTGAGAATACCCAAACTGTTGCCTTTTGGTATGTGGAGTTATTATCGTTAACCGTTTTTATGTTCTCACAGTATGGTAATATGTATCTTGTTGCCATTATTAGTTATAGTAATTCTGCTGTATGCTTCTAGAATAACCTTTTTGTATGTTTCTGTTGACCATACCCTGAACTATCCTTTTGTGGCATGTGTTACTTTTTTTCTCAGTCCACCATGTAGTTTAAAAAAACATAATATTTTAGAGTCACTTGGAGAGGCTTAGTAGCCTCTGTTTCATGCTTTTTGATTGGTGGTTAATATGGCAGGTTTAAACCTCATTTTGAATATGATTGTGATGATCAGCTAGGTCATATATATGAGAGAGAGAGAGAGAGAGAGAGAGAGAGAGAGAGAGAGAGAGAGAGAGAGAGAGAGAGAGAGAGAGAGAGAGAGAGAGAGAGAGAGAGACCTGTATTACACCCTGATCAGGCAAAACATTATGGCCACTGACAGGTGCAGTGAATAACACTGATTATCTCTTCATCATGGCACCTGCAAGTGGATTGGATATATTAGGCAGTAAGTGAATATTTGTCCTCAAAGTTGATGTGTTAGAAGCAGGAAAAATTAGCAAGCGTAAGCATTGGTTAGATTTTGACAAGGGCCGAATTGTGATGACTAGACGTCTGAGTCAGGATATCTCCAAAACTGCAGCTCTTGTGGGCTTGTTCCTGGTCTGCAGTTGTCAGTATCTATCAAAAGTGGTCTAAGCAAGGAACAGTGGTAAACCAGCGACAGGGTCATGGGTGTCCAAGGCTCCATGATACACGTTGGAAGCAAAGGCTGGCATTGTGGTCTGATCCAACAGACAAGCTACTGTAGCTAAAACTGATGAAGTTAATGGACAAAATGTTCACTCGTTGCCTAATTATATCCCACCCACTAGCAGGTGCAAGGATGAAGAGATAATCAGTTTAATTCACTTTACCTGTCGGTGGTCAGAATGTAATGCCTAAACGGTGTTTATTCTATAGCAGAAAACTGGATAAAGTCAGATAATGACATAAAACCATATCAATAATATATGTAAAATTTTTAACAACAAGCAATAGCATCACTCACAGAACCAGTCTTTGTGTCTTCTAGATTTTTAAACATTTATTTACAATAACATTGTCAATGTCAATAAAGCACAGCTCTGAGAATAAAAAATATGGTCATGGAGATTGTATGAACATTTACATTGTCCTATATTAACTATAAGATGTGCCATAAGATGTAATTGAGCAACATGTTCAGTTCATTGCCTCACGTTAAGCAGTTGGTGATCATCTTGTGTGTATCACTTTAAACTCCTTGAGCTGTTTACAACCAAGCACAGACTGGTGATGTACAAAATTCATCTATACAATAAATCTTTTCCTGCATGTAATTAATTGTAGAAATGTATTTAACACTGTATGCAGTGTGTGTGTGTGTGTGTGTGTGTGTGTGTGTGCTATGCATGCTCATTTTGTTCCATGTTGGTAACCAGTCCCTTTGTGTCCACAGTAGTGGTAGCTCGTGCAGGGTTGTTAAAGTACAGGGTGTTATCAAATGTACACTCCCCAACTACTGGGATGGTTGGTCTTTTATAGAAGAGGAAGGCAGCCAGTCCTGCTATAGCAATGATCACCAACACAACTGCAACAGCAATCCCAGCGTACCCATGAGAGGCCTCTTCCACCTGTGGTTCTGCAGGGCCAAAAATGAATAATTACAAGCACTTAAAAAAGGTTAAAAACGAAACGTTCAACATAAAATTACATCAGTAAACACACAATTTTTTTAAACTTGAAAGTTTTTTATTTAGAATAACTGGATGATCCGCGGTGGCAACCCCTAACGGGAGCAGCCGAAAGAAGTGGAAAAAAGAAGCAGCTGATTTAGAGTTATCAGACTTGAGTACTCACCAATTGCCGGCTGTTTCTCAGTAGGTGGTATAGCTAAAACCAAAAGGGAAGTGAATGTGAGAATAAATTTCACAATCAGCATAAAGATCCAAGAGGTTACCGTGGAGCGTTAACCTCAAGAACATTACATTAAGATATTTAATATACACAGTCTGCTACAATAATTCAGGATTACAGTTACCATAAACAGTTTTTGCATTCAAATGACCATTAGTGAACAGTTGACAACCTCAACAATGATGGAACTATAATAGTTGGACATTCAGTGTCACCCAGATGAGGACTGGTTCCCATTTAAGTCTGGTTACTCTAGGTTTCTCCTCTTATTATCTCAGGGAGTTTTTGCGTGCTATTGTTACTACTGGCTGAATTGATTAGGCATAAACTTATATAGACTGGTTTATAAATGTAAAAGTTTTCTTCAAAAATCTATTTAATTCTATAAAGCTGCTTTGGGACAATGTTCATGGTTGAAGGTGCTATACAAATAAAATAAAATTTGAATTTAAGATAATGCATTACTGAAGATTTTTATTTGTTTGTGTATGTGTGTATGCAGATGGCTTACTTTTGGGGGTTTTGCAGATAAAGCCTCTGTAACCACTACAGTGAGAGCTTATCCACAAGCCACTTTCTGATTTAACCTCCACACAGTTGCCTTGAGCACCAGGCGACCGTGGTGCCCAATTAATGTAGTCCACCACGGTGTTATCAATCCACATCCACTCACCTTGTAAATAAACACATACATATGGTTGCAACTTTGATACAGAGGCTCTTTTTGCTGTCTCTTATATAATATTAATACTATTGCTACTCTGAATGAGAAGCTTTAAAGGTAAGTAGGTTTTAAACCTGTGTAGCTGCGATGGAGGCCAATCCAAAAGGATTTGGCTTCATCATGAAGAATCTCAATATTTTGGCGAATGAAGTTAGACTCCAGTGCATCCCCCACACTCACCAGTGATGCACCTGTACATAGAAATGGGATAATTATTCACTAAAGCTTTAACAAAGATTTAAAGAGACAATATACAGTAAGCCAAATGCACTGTTTCACAGGAGACAAAATTAGGTGTATTAGTTCCATTGTGAAACCTATAGTCATGTCAAGCTTTATTTAAAGAGCAAGATTTTAACAACAGATGTTCAGTGAAAGAGTTTTACAAATCAATCGCACTAGATCTGTTCCGGTATCAGGTTGCACAATCACCTCGCTCGATACATAGTGATGGATTCAATTAAAACAGTGCAAACAAACACTAAAACTAAAAGCATTTACTGTTTTACTGCGGCTTTACTGCATTAAAATTCTTGTTTTCAATGTTTGTATATTTACTATATGCATATATTATTTAATTATTTTACAAAATTTAATTAAACAAATTTTAGTTGTTTAGATCTTCACAATTGAACAAAATATCTGTGCATTTTTTTAAATAAAAAATGTCAAAGCAATATTAGAGTACATTTTATATATGAAGGATTTAATTTAGCCTCTTTTATATTAATTTATTTAGATTTTTAATAAAGATGGTAAAACAGAAATGCACACTTTATTAATCGCTTGTTATTAAAATTAGTGCCGTTAAATATGTGAATATGTATTTGTATAATAATTATATGAATACAATATGTGAGTACCCATTCTCAAACATTCCACTGAAGCATGGGCCCAGTTTTCATTCCTTGTGGCTATAAAAGTATAGCAGTGTCCTCGGAAAGGAACCCAGACCTTGGATTTCTTTGGTTCTGGGCAGTGTCCTGGAAGCTGCGGGGGATCAGTGGGTGCGATATCTGCAAAAAGAATATAAGGAAAAAGTATTAAGCAGTTAACATATCAATTTGTTTTGGAACTTTCAAAAAATAAAAAAAGTTTACTTTCAACAATATGCCACATTGTTTAAAAAACTTAAAACTCTATCCAGGATAAATATGGGTTTTACACACCTATGAGTTTTACACCTATTCAGAACAGGTCTATGTGCTAGTCTGGTTGCAGTGGATCTCCAGCACATAACTAAAAGGACCAGAGAGCAGCATGTGCTGTTTTTGCGATGCCCTTTGATCCTCTTTCATTGACACAGGAAGCCGTAATAATCAGGGCCAAAAGTCTTAATAAGGTGAAAGCTCTGTAGGTATTAAAAGCATTAGAGCCTACCTGGTGAGCGTTTGCAAAGGGAGTAGAAGCTTTTGCTGCATTCTGTTGTTTTCCATGTCCCGTCTATGTCGATGTATACACAGGCTTGGTTTTTCAAAGGCTCACCTGTAGCCCATTTAGTGAACCGCAGTAACCAGTTATCTGTCCAGCGGTATCGTCCATTAGTCTACGGGCAACATTAAGGAAGATACCCAGATCAGCTTAGCTTCCCATAATTCTCAAGATTCATCTATCATCCATGATGCATATGGTACATGGTATACTGTATCACACATGGTGCAGTGATTACAGCGAACTCACACTTATCAAAATGATTACAGTAAACCTGTTATTTAGTTCCTGTAGTCATTTGCCAATTATTTGACTGATCAGTTTAACCGAATGGGTTTGAGTGCCAAAAAAGAATCCCCAATATAATTGTAGAAATCTAAGTAACAATTTTATTAATCAAATGTGGGGTTGAATGTTTTTAACTGTTTTGCAGTTTCAAGTACTGTTTTCCATTTACTGTTTTCTCCAAACATTGTTTTTTCCATGTGAAATGATTTTGAAATGGAATATCCATGGGTTTACTTTGGTGTATGTATGTATGTCACCATCCGGCATCTGTGCATCTTAACAAAAGGTTTGGTGCACTTACCAAATTGCTGTTTAGGCCAATCCACACAGGCTCTTTCAATCTGCCTACTCTGAGACTAATGAACGCCTGAGTGACAGAGTCCAACACACTAGCCATGTCAGCATCATCGGCTTTGCACTGCCTCCTTGCCTCATCCCAGCTCATTTTTTCAGTCTGTATCTTGAATGAATTATTTCCCATTTTAAAATATGATGCTGTTGAAGGTGTTGTGGCAGGAACTTGAATCTGAGAATCTGGAGCAGATTAAACACACATTCCTAGTAAATGTCAACAAAAATGTTCTTGTATTTTTTGGTGACTATGTTGAGTTTGACACACCCCAACTTCTAAAAGTTCACCAATTACTGTAATAATTTGTGCCACAGCTACATCCACTCACCAATATTCCTCTTGCAGATAAAACCTCGTTTCTCTTCGCAGTCCTCGACCTTCCACTTGCCAGTAATTCTATCTGGGTTCTTCGCCATTATGACACAGTCAAACTGCAGAAGATGGTGATTATGTAAATAAATAAAGGCCCACAGAAAAAATAATAAATCACCATATAGCCATGTGATGCCAAATGATATATATATATATAAAAGTAAAAAAAAAACGGACAAAAGGATCGCAAAAAGATCAGGATCAAGGATGAAAGAGATGTCTTAAAAATCAAAGCCAAAACAGTACAAAAAAGATTAAAGGTGCAATAACTTAACACATAGTCAAGTAGACATGTGCTTTTTTTAACTTCCTGTTCCAGATTTAGACCCTCTTTGCTATTATAGCAATCTAAACACTTTTAGGATGACTTTTGGCTAGATTGTGGAGTGTGGCTTTCAGGATTTGTGCTTATTAAACCACAAGAACATTGTTGAGGTTAAGCACTGATGTGAGTTGAGGCATTAGCCAGGCAGAGGAAATGGTAGCCTCGGTGGTGATAGTGGTAGTGGTAGGTTAAGACATTGGACTTCTGATAGAACCAAGCTAGCACTGCTGGGCATTTGAGCAATAATCGTAACCCTCAACTGCGCAGCTGAATAAATGGAATATTGTACATGGATAAGGGCGTCTGCCAAATGCCGTAAATGTAATGTTAAATGTGCACAGTCACTATTCAAGAATATCCCAAAAAAGTGTTCCAGAGTTCCAAGTTCTTCCAGACTAACTTTGGCACATTATGTCAACTTGATTTGTGCACATGCCCTCAGCTATTATTTACAGTGAGTGAAAAATTTAATGCGACAGCACACAAAGAAATTCTATACAACTGTGTGCTTCTAGGTTTGTGGCAACAATTTGGGTATAATCAGCATGTGAAAGTGATGTTCAGTCGTCCACAAAAGTCTGACCATGTAGTGTTATGTATAAAATAAAATAACACAACATCTTACAGTTGTTATAATAGAAACGCTTTCATTATTAGAGATTTAGTGAACTTTATTGGACTTCAGTCTTCAAGACAGAGGACTGTGCACTGTGAGATGTGATAGTAAGTTGACAAAGCTTACATTTCAGCAATTAAGTAATATTTCGCACTGCCCAATGAATTTAACAGATTTTGATTTAGTGAGCATTTTTTTTAATAGAATTCACATGCAGTATTTTACATGCTGTCACTACTATTGTGTTTAAGGTCATGTTGTATTACCTTATTACTGGGGAAAGTTCAATGAAGGTCATAATCAAGCCACAATAATATAAAAAAGCATATAAGTTTGACTACAGATAACATCCAACTATGAAAAACTCCATCTCCATAACAACATGAAAAAATAATAACCTGACTGCTTTATTCAAATTTATATTTTAACTCCACAATTCCAAAAAAAGTTGGGATACTGTGTAAAATGCTGTCGACACAATGTCAGAAATCTGAACGATGAGTCCAGAAAACATAAGGACCTGTGTTGCAGAATTATCATTCCTGAAAGTTTTGAAAGCTATAATGCTGAGAACAACAGAAGATCTCTTAGTTAGACAATTAATTTCTCCAGGAAAGCTTGCAGTGCATTAAAAATCATGAAAACCGGAAAGTTCATTACAACTTCATTACAATTTTACAACCTGTTTCAACCAGGTCCACTCTGTCACTCCACAAAATGGATATGTTATATAAAACTAGGAAAACGTAGGAAGACAAGTGGTAAACATCAAAATGTTAATTCTGTTCAAGAAAAGTGTCAAGTAAGAACTTGATCATAGAACGTTGAATGTACAAGTCTGTAAAGCATCATATAGTATGCCAATATTCCAGGATCCAGAAAAAAAAGGGAGAATTGTTCATATGTATCATTATACTTTTATCAGGATTTTGCTACTGCATTAGCAGAAAAACTTCAGCAAACCTTGAATGAAAAAGGAAATTGAATTTAATAATTCTCCACTGTAATCAAAAGTGGTCGAGATCTGTCAATTGCAGCCAAAAGACTGAAAGTCAAGCACAATTCTGGCAGACCTACCGAGGTTTCTTCATATTCCAAACTTGACAAGAAGTGGTAGTGTGGTAGTGTATCCTGTATTGAAAAAGTAAGATTTTACAATAGATTTATATATTCATGAGTGTGGTATTTAAAAACAGACAACTATACAAAAGACATCCAACATTATTAACATGAACATTATGAATAAACACAAGCACAAGACAAGGAAACAACTGTCTTAAAAAAGAAAGTCCTAGTTCCAGAAACCTAGAGAAAACAATCTAGAGGAAGACCCAACGTTGCAAAAACTCAAGTGGTTTCCAAATGTATTGAACAAGTAGACTGCATACTGAAAGAAACAAGTGAAAGGTTTACCACAGAAAAGAAAATATTAAGTGGGTTTAATTGAATTTTATTTTATCTTTAAACCCAGAATGTTCAGACCCATTGGAGCATATTGTATAAATAGCATATTAAGTAGTGATATTCATCTTCAAGTCTTCCAAGATATACTTAATGGGCAAAAGATTCACAGAAACATTCACAACAAAATGTGACAAAGACTGGACATAGCAAATGTACAGAAATTTCCAGCAGTAAGTTATCAAGCTCATTTTGTCATTGTTTTCTAGAATGCTCACACCATTTTACACAAAGATTCCTTGTCTAGGAAAAGATGAAGAAATCATGCAGAAGCAAGAACAAAAAGTGAGATCTGGAGTAAGTTTCTATTGTGGTTTCAGAAACCCTACTTCTTTTTAAAGGCTCACTGGCATATATGACAACCAAGCAATTGACGGCAGCATTCAGGAACTGTAAGTTAGGACCCTATATATAAAAGATGTATAAAATATTTTGATTAGAATTTCTTGGTTTGTTTACACCATGCAGTTTTCAATAAATTCTTTTGCGATCAAACTTAAGGCATGAGGATAGGAATCTATGTAACTGAAGACCTGCATGACCCCTTCTACCACAGGTTATTCTCTAATGCTGTGCTGGAATCTTGTCACCCAGAAGACAATGTTGGTCTGAAGCAACTTTAAGGGTTTGAGCCATAGTATGTAGGAAAAGTATTGCATTGCTTGTACGTGTGTATATGTGACATAAGGCAAAATGTTATTAGCAGAAGGATTATGAATGAAATATATATATCTATATATCTATAGATAGATAGATAGATAGATAGATAGATAGATAGATAGATAGATAGATAGATAGATAGATAGATAGATTTATAAAATAGAGACATGGTACTTACATCTACTCCATACGTTCTGCGACCATCTGGAAATGATGTTGGATATCCTTTGGCCCAGTTGGTGTACCGTACACCTTTCCCATCCGTCCAAAGAAAGCGCATTTCCCAGTTGATATCATTCAAGCCAATCCACATGTCATCAGGTGCATTAAGCATCATAGTGGTGAGAAATGCTGAAAGAAAAAGACACAAATTCTGAATTTCTCAGCACAAATGTATTTTTTTTTACAAAGGCTATGGTGCAGATTTGTAAGGTAAATACTTTATGAAAAAAGTTCAACCAGTACCTTGCTCTGATTGACTCAGAATGGACACTAAATTGCCTCCTTGAGAGATGCAGTACATTCGAGCATCATGCCACATTTTCACTTCAGCGCTATCTTTTCCAACAAATTTATAACACTGTCAAAAAAATAAAAAATAATGTCAGACAAGCAAAGTTCACTTTATGAATTATTCCTATTGCTATTGTTTCATTTTAGTACCATTGAGAATCATTTATTATTCTGTTAGTGAAATTGTGTGTAAATGCTCCTTGTGTAGGACAAACCGATCTAAAAATGTACAAAAAAAAAAAAAAAAAATTTTGAAAAAGATAATTTTCTTTATAATACATGCATATGTTGATAAATTAAAAAGAATATATTAGTTTCATTCATTCATATTTGTTTCATTTACAAATTATTTATTTATTCTTTAATATAAATTTTTTAAATATGCAACGATTTTAACCTGGAGAGAATGAATTTTATATATGGTTTGAAGCCAATTAATTAGGATTTTCTTTAGATAGTCTTCGTATTTATACTTATACATACTTAGGAGTACAAATAGGATACAAATGCTTTGAAAATGAATAGCTTGTGAAAATGTTCTAATAAACCATTAATAGGACAAATTAATCAGTTCAGACTAGTAAATGAAGCCCAGTGTTTCATGTAGGAAGCTGTGGAGGGTGGAATATTTTAAAGATTTATTAAGTTATATTTTTGAATCTTTAAATTTGGTTGAGGTAAATTTACTCACTTTTCCCTGAAAAGCAGTCCAGTCAGAACTACAGCCTCCCTTTGGTGCAGTGGTAGGAGCCGATGTACTTGTGACAAAGTCAACGCTTCTTTTACAGATAGAGGGTAATTCTACTCCACAGTTGATATCGTTCCAGAATCCTGAGAAAGAGAATGATTTTATGCGTGCACAAAATTGACTGAAAACAACAAGACCATTAAGATTAAAAATAGATTATGTGGTCTTACCCATACTTTTGTAGATAGTTACACAGTTTTCATCATTGTTGGCAAAGTTTGGTTCGTTTTGGTTCCATGCTGTGTAGACAACTGGAGAACCGTCCACCCAGCTGTAAGAATAATATAATGTTAATCCAACCCATTAAAAAATATTCCTGCTAAAGGATTTTCAGAACTTTTTCCTTCAGCCACCACTTAATGTAATGTTACCTAAACGATTTATCCAATCCCACTGTCATTCCAATGTAATACTGGTCTTCTGAGCCTCTTGAAATCTGCAAGTTTGAATTCATGAAACAATTCAAGCTTTTTAAAATTGTCATTATCAAAACAGAATGAAACAGAACAGAGGCACTAGGTTGGCTAGGTTTTTTTCACCTGTTTATATATAAACTTTCTCTCACTTTGACCAGTAATGACAACAAGGTCAGAATGGTTCTTCTTGCATGATGCACGAGCTTCTTCCATATCCAGAGACTCCATATTTATGTAGTACTGACTGCCATTGAACTGTATCCAGCCATTATCTGTAATGGTAAACTCAACTATGGAACATAAAATGCACACCACAAGAACATTAGTAAATTAGTGAACATCAGCTGAACGACACATGCTGACGAATTAATATCAGCTTTTAAAAATTTAAATATTAATTTAAAATTTAGATATAATTGGTGAGCAAAATGAATTAGTTAAGTTGTATTATACCTTCGGGGGAGCTTGTAGGTGGAGGTTTTGGAGTTGTACCTGTTATAAAGGTTAGAGTTAAACAGCCGAACAGACAATAGTATGATCATAGTAGGACAATAGTTTTGCTAGTCCTGAAATAAAAAATGTGGATGGATATATACACACACACACACACACATACACACAGGATAGATTATATATATATATATATATATATATATATATATATATATATATATATATATATATAGTTTTAGCTGGAGTACCTACCCCGTTGTATCTGACAGATCCAATCATTGTAGGAGTCACAAAATGCATCATTCCACCTATGACCATAGAAGAAGCTAGCTTCTGCACAATGCTCATTAGAATTGTAATTATTAGGCTCCCCATAGCTCCAATTCTCAAAGTTTGACTAACATGCAGACACACACACACACACACACACACACACACACACACACACATACAATTGAGAAAAATTAGACACACACATAACATAGGCATTCAATACATCATGTAAATATCTGCACATCGCACATTTGCCACCAAATTACACAACCTATAATAATCAAATATGTTTCTACACTGTATTATCAGATTTTCAACATTACATGCACATCATGCTTATTAATGGCTCTTTGTTATTCTTATAGACTAAATCTCTCTCTGCTCTATACTATAGTGGGCTTGCCTTCATACTAATCACCTTCACATGTTTCCAATCTACACCCTCCCTTTATAAGGCTCCTGTTCGCACTCCATCATTCCTGGACTACCTGTGTTTCGGTATATACCCGCTTTCTGTTACATGCTGCTTCCTAGCTTCTGTTTGTTTCCGAAGGCTAATAAACGTCCTATTCGTATTCTGGTTTTTCCGACTCTTGATCAAAGCGTGACATAAGCAGTGACTGTGAACTTATTGAACATGGATTCAGTTTCTATTTCATACTAATCCATTTACAGTGCAACAATATTTTCAACATAGAATTACTTTTAATAAAACGATCGAACAGAAAATAGATGGGGAAAAAAAACAACTCACTGCAGTCCCATCTGACCATGTAAACCCAGAATTATCATCCAGCATACTAAACCCAATCCATGCTGGATCATTTCCTCCACCATACCTTTTAGAAGACATTAAACAGTAAGGGCTCATTATTCACAAAAAAGAGGCAAAATTACAGTGGCCGAGAAGTGCAAAACACATTAACAAATCCAAAAACAAATGAACAAATCCAAAAACAATAACAAATCCAAAAAAAAAAAAACAAATCCAAAAACACATTAACAAATACGAAAACAAATTAACAAATTAGAAAACACTAACAAATCCAAAAACAAAATAACAAATCCGAAAACAAATTAACAAATTCAAAAACAAATTAACAAATTCAAAAACACATTAACAAATCCGAAAACACAACGACTAAATTCAGACAAACCGGAAAAGGAATGTATAGTTTGTGAATGGAAACTTACAGCTCATTGGACAAGACACCTGTTAGTCAAGATATACAGGTGAGTGACAGGTGTCTCGTCCAATGATCTGTAAGTTTCCATTCGCAAACTATACCTACCTTTTCCGGTTTGTCTGAATCGTTGTGTTTTTTGGATTTGTTAATGTGTTTCATGCAACGATTCAGACAAACCGGAAAAGGTAGGTAGTTTGTGAATGGAAACTTACAGATCATTGGACGAGACACCTGTCATTCATCTGTATATCTTGACTGACAGGTGTCTTGTCCAATGATCTGTAAGTTTCCATTCACAAACTATACCTACCTTTTCCGGTTTGTCTGACTTTTGTCGTTGTGTTTTCGGATTTGTTAATTTGTTTTGCACTTCTCGGCCACCGTACAAAATAGTATTATTGTCTAAAAACCAATGTTGAAATCACTGGAATTCTTTTTTAACTTTGGAATCATACTTACGGTATGGTGTTGCTTTCAGCTTCACTGTGAAAGCTAGCTAGATCACCACCAATGGCCTTGCAGTAGTTACGTGCATCCAGCCATGATTTCTTATTTTCTTTTGTATTTCTGTATATCTAAGAAGTGAAGAAAATGTACAAAAGGTGTGTTGCAAATTTCCATAACTGATATAGTGCTTTAATTAATGTGGTCACACTGTGGAGCAATTGTGTTTGCAGTGGCTGTACCCGAATGCAACTGGCAGAGTCTTTTTTTATCCATTTGGAGGGGCAACTGATAGGTTGCGTTGTTGGAGGTTCTTTGGTTGTAGTAACACCCTCTGCTATTTTCTTACAGATGTACTTTTCTTTACTGTCACAAGCGATTACATCCCATAATCCTGCTGAAGTCCCAGTTCGCATGGCAACACAGCCCTGCTGCCTATCTAAATGCCAGAGATTAACAAAAGTAATTCAACAGAAGATTTAATTTAACTAAATGACTTAATATTTTAATTAATAGTTAATTTTTTAATTAATGAATAAATTCCATACCTGGCATTCCTACATTGAAGTGTGTAAATTTAACTGCTTGCTTAGTTGTCCACTCAAAGCTTTCTGCACGTTCCGTATTGGACAGGCCAATCCAGAAATATTTTTCAGGGCGCAAGCCAATCTGGCTGATGAGAAAAGCATTCTCATACCTAAAATAAAGCCCCAACACCACACACACACACACACACACACACACACACACACACACACACACACACACACACACACACACACACACACACACACATAGACAGATCAGTGTAGGCAAGCATTTACATTTATTGTATAAAAACAGCATATAACTAATGTGCACATTACCTGTTTGCAACTTCTATTAGGTCAGCTGCACTCCGTCCACATGCTGTTTTGGCCTCATTAAAGGTTTTGGCTTCGACACCAATGCTGTAGCAGTAGGAGTTGAATCTGATCCAGCCCTAAAAGAACCACAAAAAAACACTCATTTTAGTACATGTATCTTCTTCTTCTTCCGGCTGCTCCCATTAGGGGTCGCCACAGCGGATCATCCGTCTCCATACCACCCTGTCCTCTACATCTGCCTCTTTCACACCAACTACCTGCATGTCTTCCCTCAGTACATGTATATTAGTACATAATCCATGCACATGGGAGAATCTCCAACAAACTGACCTGGTTTATATAGCTTAGTTTAAGTTCCTGTAGTTTTTAAAAGCAAAGCTGATGGACAAATATAAAATTATATGCATATTTCTAACAAGGACCTTTGTAAACAGTACATAGCTAAGATTGCAAAGGTTTTAGGCATCTTGAAATGTTTTAAGTAAGAATAGAATAGATAAATGTGATTCCATAAATGTGAATAGATTCAAGGCGCATCTAGGTTGTATTTTGTCTCATGCCTAGTGACTCTGACCAGGATAAAATGACTAGTAAAAAAAGAATTGAATGAAAATGTTAGAGGATTATCAGTCAGTATGGAACTTCACAAAGCTTATCAAGACCCCAAGGAAATACTTTTCTCAGATTGGTGGGCACTATAGTTGCTTTGTTAATAGACCCTCCAGTATGGCTTCCCTCCTCAATGAAGGGACTGTCTAAGAGATAGCGAAAGATGTACAGCAGCATGACCACTTAAGTTTTGTTTTATCTTAGCAAATTAAAGAGGTCTCTATATACAAAGTGTACCAAGTATTTTTAATAGCTGCCTTATTAAACTGCCTTCTGCGGAAAAGAAATATAAAACAATGGAGGTGAGACAATAACCATGAAGCAAGTAGACAAATAGATATATGCTGACCCAAAGACTATGCCCACCTCCACTGGGTGGTGTGGATTTCTTTGAGGCAGAACCTATAAAATGGGTACCACTGACCTCTGAGGTAAAAACAAACCAAGCTCAACACTATGGCTAGAGATATCTCAGATGAAAAAAACAATTGCACATGCAGGCATGGTACAGAAAGCCTCAGGGGTGCATAGCTGTAAGATAATGATTCCCACTCCTGTGGCTGACTTTATATTTTTCTAAATATGTGTAAAGTCTCAATGACTCCCTCTTACATAGAACATTAAAGAAAAATGACTCTCCTTTACTTGTACACACCAATTTGATTGCGAATGTATATATGGTAGAGTACATAGAAAAAACAAACTTGTGCAAGGAACAAACTTATTAACTTATAAAGGGAACTAAATCCCTTATAAAGGTGAATGTGTTGAGAATTTAAAGGTATAACTTACAATAGGACATCCGGGGCTGATAATCTCAGGTGACCCTGCAGGTCTGGTGGAGGCTTTCTTCTTACACATGAAGCCATATTCCTTTTGACATACGTGATCTGCCCACTTACCATCCTAATGCACGAAAAAGATTTACTCATAATCACTTTTTAGACTAAATTAAATGGATATTTAACACATTTAGTGTGTCATCTTCAAACGTTATACCACTAAAATGTATGTTCGACTTGGTGGTGACTGTACCTTGCCTTTCATGAGAACGCAATCCTCCCTGAGGATAGCTGCATGTGAAGGCTCTCCCACAAGCCACTTGGCAAAGGTGACATGGGTTCGGTCTGTCCATTCAAACAGGTTCTCAATCTTCTGATCGTTTAGACCTATCCATAATTCATCAGTGGCCACTGACAAACAAATATTTATGATAATCAGCATCCAAGTCATTGAAGAAACAGGTCTTTATATTAAGGATCGTATCAAGTTGTAGAATTTCCTATTTGATTAAAAAGAAAAAAAATATTCTTATCAATTAAAAATTTTACTTTAATAGCCAATATTTGTCCTTTAGTAGGGTCTGTTAATAGGTGTGCCTATCTATGCATACATATATGTTTGATATACTGTTTAATCTGAAGCTATACATGTACATGAATATGTATTTTACCTTGTATAAGTCAGTATAGAAACTATAAAATTATGTATTTATATATATATATATATATATATATATATATATATATATATATATATATATATATATATATATATATATATATATATAAATTCTAAATATTTGCCTATGCCTATGTACAGTGTACACCATGATGCTTTGGCTTCTAGTCTAATCCAGTAAGATTATGTTGGTGCTCTTACAATAGCCACTTTGTGATATAATAAAGCTGTGTTCTTCAATATTGTGAATACTGATCAGGTCAGCTCCTTCTTTCCGACAGGCTGTCAGTGCATCTTTCCACATCATCTTAGTGCGTGAGAGAGAGTAGCAGTGGCCAGCATAAGGTACCCAGGTGGCTGGACAGAAACTGGGCTGGTCTTTAGCCACTAAACATGCACACAAGAATTAAACAAGTGTTAGCAGGATAGAAAGTTTAATGGTTACAGGCATACATTCGAAATGTGTATATTTGTAATTAGGGATGTCAAAATTAACGATTTAATCATGTTAATGCAAATTCATTTTAATGGCACTAATTTTATTAGCGCATGATTAACGCAGTGCACATTTCTGTTCGACCATTTTTAATAATAAAAAAAATATATTTTTCTTACTCAGATATGAAAAATAAATTAAAAAATCCACAAAAATATTTTTTAATCACTAAACATTTGTTTAACTGATGCGCCAATTCTCAAATCAAGCACTAAAATCCGATTCAAATCATCCATGTGAAAACATAACAAAAGTTCCGTTTGGTGTTCTGATGATTTATGAAATTAAAACCCCATAATTACTTTAAAACAATTACAAGGATATTTTGTCTTTGTGCTCTATGTTGTGTATGGTATGGTTTATATATAGTTGGATAAAGCATCCATATTTGTCTATGCCTATGCTGATTTGTGAATTAACTTAAAAATGATTGATTCAAGGTACATTTAGAACAGGTACAAATGTGCAAATAAATATTTAAATCGATTAACAGTCCTATTTGTAATACAATAAGTGTCTCCAGTACTCACCCTCTGAATGTGTAATGGTAGTGGAGTTTCCTTTGCGACAGATGTATCCCAGTTTACTACTGCAGGCCACACTTTCCCATTTAGATGCTTTGCCAGCGTTAAGTGCTGCACAGTTCATGCCAGGCTCCAGTAAGGGCTGACCTAAATAATGAATTGGGGGGTAAGAGCATGTTTGCAAATAGGCTTGAAGGATATATGGATGTGTGTGTGAACTCACCTGGAGCCCAATTCAGATATCTAAATGGATTTCCATTGCTCCATTGCCATCCACTTTCAAAATCTAGACTATTCAGTCCAATCCAAAGAGATGAACCAAGTATATTAGTTAAACCTGAAAAAAAAAAAAAAACTTTCTGTAAAAAATATAGCCATTGTGTTTGGTATACTGATTTGAAGACAGAGCCCCAGTGTTTACCTGATATATATGTTTGCTCATGCAACTCCATAATACTGAGTAGATCAGCATCTTGCTGCTGGCAGCTTTTGCGAGCCTGATGCCAGGTCAGCACTGCTTGAGTGTTCCTCTTGTACAACACACCTGTTACTGGATCAGTGTCCCAACCTGCAGACGCTATCACACCATAGACACATTGTTTTTAGATTAACACACAGACTGCTAAACATATAAAACAGTAACATATTTAGACATTTATCTTGGGGAGAGAAAAACGCTGTCATTAAAAAATAGTGAATGTATTCAAACAATCTTTTTAAAAGATTCTTTCGTCAATTACAGAAGAATGCAAGTAGGTTTGCATTTTGCAAAGAGCAAAATTGCCTATATTGTATCTTCTAAAACGCTTTACTAATAAAAACAGAAAAAGACACTCCATACCAATCAAATTAGCCATAATAATAATCTTTTTTATATTTTGCAATATACTTGAAGTTCTCTATGAAGAAAAATCATGATTGATTGTAATAATAATGTAATGTGATCATTTTTTTATGTAGGTTTACACGAAAGGAAACTCCTGCTATGAGCAGTCCAATGGCTACAGAGGCAAGTTATTAAATTATAAATACTTTTTAAGATGCTGCACTGATCTACATTCTCCATTGACTATTAAAATTAACAGTGCTTAAATAACAACGATAATGACTTATGAACTAACCTGGTTATTTATTGCTACACATGATGCAGGTTAATATACAGACAAGTAGACTATCATACATTTCTAAATATCACCAAGACAGCAAAAATATCTTTCACTTGCATCTGCAAAAAAACAGGAAAATACAAAAGAAAGAACTTCACAGGAAGCATGTGTTTCAGCAGGTCATTCCCCAGGCCTGATTATGGGACTGACCTCGGCCTCAATATAGCACACAATAAAAAAAAGGAACATCATCTGCCCCAGCTACCACAGCACTTACTTTGTATATAGCTATGTCCTTCCTGTCAGATTCCTATCCTTCCAATCATTAACTGTCCAAATGTGTTAACACTCAAGTGAAACCACCAGTGAAAAACATCAGTCCAAGTGGAAAACATCTCTAAAATAATGTATCCATGTACGCAACGTCTCAATGTTAAATTTCTTACATTTTGTAGGACAGAAACCCCATTTCTTGTCCTTGTTGTAGTCCACGGCTGTGGCACACCAAGGCTGTCCATCAGATCTCCCTTCAATGGTGCACTCAGCGTACCACTTCTCTGCATACTTAAAGGGAAACAGGCAGGGGCTACCCAAAGCATTGCCACCGATCGTAAATGTCTCTGCAATATATGTAAAATGAAGTGTGAGACAAGTGAGGCCATGAAGGCCCTACTCTGAAACATGTATTTATCTAAGATCTAAAAATAACAGCTACTGTATTGGTTTTCCAAGCGTTTAATAAAATAATAAATTAAAATTGTTCTTTGTTAATGCATGCCAAATGTTTCATTTTGCTGTCTAAGCATTCTAACCACTCACAGCATATCTCTGCTGAGCCTTGTTATTTGGTTTACATTTTTATTGAACTTGACATTGTGGACCATTAGAAATCCAAACAATGCTTTAATTCACAAATTCAACATGAGTAAAATGCATAAAAGAACCAGCATAAATGCAACTTGTACTTAACTTTAACATGTTTTAAGTGATACCTATCCACAAAACCCAAGTTTCAAGTTGATCCTACCTTGGTATCCATGAGAGCACAGGTCTTTGTTATTGCCATATATCTGCCAGCGGCTCCAGTCCCCTGTCCCTGTGTACAGAAGTAAATTGGGCTCCTGGCGATTGCCGTAATTCAGATGCAAAGGCTGGGTCTTTATACCAAACAGAGTCTCATTCTTGCACTCCCATGTTTGCATCGGACTGAGCTCATTGCAGGGGAGCAAAACAACTTTAACCCATTCTTTAAGGTCCTGGACTCCGAGGCACAGCTTGTGGGAAATGCTTAGGACCCGAGAGGAGGAAATCCATCGGAAGCGCTGCCTTTCTGAAGACAAGTCGCAGTCGCTGGCCTGTGCCATGTTGGGGTCGACTACTTTCACACATTTGTTGTGAGCTTCATTGTAGATGAGGAAGTAGCTGCTGTCTGTACAACAAAAGGAAAAAACACACTCATTTATTAACTACTTGCTATAAATCATGTTCTCTAACCTTAGTAAGCAACAAAGTGTTACCTGTTGCACTTTAATATTCATTTAAAACAGGCTTTACCAGATCTATAACTACAAATGTTTACACTCTAAATCACTTCAAATAATATTTCTTCAAGTCAGCACAGTGTCATATTGTTATATATATTTAATATCACACCTGTTTTACCACCAATAGTTGAGTATTTAATTAATATTTTTCTATTAAATTAAAAAACATTTGGAATTTATTGATCTAAATTAATGTCTGTATGTATCTAAGGTCTACACACCAATATTTATTACATACCTAGCTGCACAGTGTAGTGCAAAGCTATGCAGAAGCACAGCAGCACAAATAGAGGATGATGGTTCTTCTTCATGTCTGTCCTTTAGTCCTTTAGCATAATCCAGGAAAACTATCCAGGGGTGAGTGCCTTTATGTGTTTATAGGTGTGGGTTTTTGCTAAAGTGTGTAGTGTGAAGCTTACAAACCGTGTGGAATGAAAACACGCCCATTTGTTTTAAGTTTGGTGTGTGAATCCTTTTATGGGGTGGGAGTTACAGACAGGAACAATGTGTTAATTCTTGAAGAAGATCTCTATCTCCTTCTCTACTTCACTCTTACACACACACACACACACACACACACACACACACACACACACACACACACACACACACACACACAGACATACACACACACACACACACACACACACACACACACACACACACACACACACACACACACACACACACACACACAGACAGACAGACACACACTTCAAAAATCAAAAATGTGGTATGTCAAAGGTAAAAAGGTCACAAATCAATCTAATGTGTGTGTGTGTGTGTGTGTGTGTGTGTGTGTGTGTGTGTGTGTGTGTGTGTGTGTGTGTGTGTGTGTGTGTGTGTGTGTGTAGAAATACAAAATTCTCAGGTCATAATTTACAGCATCTTACATTGTATACATTTCTTCAGGCACAATTATTCAATTAATTTGAAGTTCTACAGAAATTAACAAACACATCTAGATTATCTTATCTTGAACTATGCTAGCCGAAACAGTTAGAATTGAGCACTATTTCTTAATCAATCAGTAAATAAATAAATTCTATGCTTTAGGAGAAACTATAACAGTTTATGCTGTAAATAAAGTTCTAGTTGGTTTAAGTGGGGGTGATGACAGGGTATAAAGATAAAAAATGCTGATAATGTAAGAGAGAAAAGGCAATAGGAATTTTAGAAGACCTGCAGCTCAGCAAGAAGGAAATCTGTTCCAAACACCAGAGTACAAAGCAAGGAAATCCTGTTTCCTCCTCTGGGGTTTAGAAAGAGTTGAGGTTAGCATATATGATACAAATAAAAAGCTGGATCAAAAAAAAAAAACTTTTCAGACAAAAAGGGTAAGCATCATTTACAACTGAATATTAGAAAGACAACACAATGTAGGAGCCAAAGAAGAAAAAAAACACACAGTTGAGATTCACACATACAAAAATGTTTTTTTTAGGTAAATAACATTCTGTTAATTTCCCCTTTTTATTTCTGTATTTATAAAATAGAAAAATCCCTGTAGCTATTTATGTCTGAAGTATGAATTGCAAAACTGAGAAGTAATTTTCAAAGAATACACAATTTTTCAAATTGTGTAGGTTACAAGCAAATATAACAAATATACAGAGAATAAAGAGAATAGTTAAAGATGGTTCAGCATCACCGAAACAAATGTGTATCCTAAAATTACTGGATTCAATTCAGGTTTTTCTACTAAATGTAACACACAGACACTTCTTAATACAGTCCAACATAATTAAAAGGGAAATTCAGAGCAATAGTGTGCTTTCTCTTCCTACACATCCATTAACTCTCTTTTTGTGGCATTTAGCAGATGCCCTTATCCAGAGCAATTGACATAAGTACATAAGTTATTTTTATTTATGATAAAACGAGTTGCAAAAAACATTTCTAGATATCAGTAATATACCATATGTCTTTTTTTTATACAGGCAGCAAACTAAAACAGTGTTAACAATGTGGAACCCTTCAAAAGCAACACAACTAAAAAAACAAAAAAAATTTGCCCTGGTGAAGAGTTTTTAGTTTGCGTTTTTTATTTTTATATACTGTGAGGAAAATAAGTATTTGAAACCTGCTTTGCAAGTTCTCCCACTTAGAAATCATGGAGGGGTCTGAAATTGTCATCGTAGGTGCATGTCCACTGTGAGAGACATAATCTAAAAAAAAAATTCCAGAAATCACAATATATGATTTTTAAACTATTTATTTGTATGATACAGCTGCAAATAAGTATTTGAACACCTGTCTATCAGCTAGAATTCTGACCCTCAAAGATCTGTTAGTCTGCCTTTAAAATGTCCACCTCCACTACATTTATTATCCTAAATTAGATGCACCTGTTTGAGGTCGTTAGCTGCATAAAGACACCTGTCCACCCCATACAATCAGTAAGAATCCAACTACTAACATGGCCAAGACCAAAGAGCTGTCCAAAGACACTAGAGACAAAATTGTACACCTCCACAAGGCTGGAAAGGGCTACGGGGAAATGCCAAGCAGCTTGGTGAAAAAAGGTCCACTGTTGGAGCAATCATTAGAAAATAGAAGAAGCTAAACATGACATGTCAATCTCCCTCAGACTGGGGCTCAATGCAAGATCTCACCTCGTGGGGTCTCAATGATCCTAAGGAAGGTGAGAAATCATCCCAGAACTAAACGGGAGGAGCTGGTCAATGACCTGAAAAGAGCTGTGACCACCGTTTCCAAGGTTACTGTTGGTAATACACTAAGACGTCATGGTTTGAAATCATGCATGGCACGGAAGGTTTTCTGCACATGGGACAGGGCGACTGCACTGTATTAAGGAGAGGATGACCGGGGCCATGTATTGCGAGATTTTGGGGAACAACCTCCTTCCCTCAGTTAGAGCATTGAAGATGGGTCGAGGCTGGGTCTTCCAACATGACAATGACCCGAAGCACACAGCCAGGATAACCAAGGAGTGGCTCTGTAAGAAGCATATCAAGGTTCTGGCGTGGCCTAGCCAGTCTCCAGACCTAAACCCAATAGAGAATCTTTGGAGGGAGCTCAAACTCCGTGTTTCTCAGCGACAAGCCAGAAACCTGACTGATCTAGAGAAGATCTGTGTGGAGGAGTGGGCCAAAATCCCTCCTGCAGTGTGTGCAAACCTGGTGAAAAACTACAGGAAACGTTTGACCTCTGTAATTGCAAACAAAGGCTACTGTACCAAATATTTACATTCACTTTCTTAGGTGTTCAAATACTTATTTGCAGCTGTATCATACAAATAAATAGTTTAAAAAGCATATATTAGTAATGTAATTAGCATGTTAACATTGTTTTACTGCTCTAGTAGAAATCAATAAAAAGATTTACAGTTAAAAATAGAAATAGAAAATTGTAATACTGTTTAACTTTAATCACATTTCAAAAAGTTGGTTCTTTGAAAGATCGTTTGCCATTAAGTCCTTGCTTTGGTGTGGCTACTCCACATAGCACGATGTACCATTTTGGCCATTCTATTACATTTTTTTTTTTTTCCTGACTATGCACCATGTACCATCTCTGCCAATATTTAAATAACACAAATTACCGCTTTTGTAAATTTGTAAAGCTGACAGCTTTATGTTTCCAGTTAGCTGACAGAATTATGGTCAGAAACTGGAAACCAAATAACCTTTAATTCATCTTGAATTAATCCATTTTCTCATATTGACTGACTCTTTTGCCTGATTAGCTGTCAGCTTTTGTGAAGTTGTGGTTGCAACAGAAGTGTTATTGATAAACAAAGTGCCTATCCAGTTTATCCAAAAGCTTCAAAACAAATATTTAAATAACTACTAAAATAACTGTAGGTACTTATGTAAAACACATCACATATACAGAACTGTTACTGTAAATTGATTTCCAAAAATTAATTAATTCATTATTTAAGAGAATTTTAAGAAATTTCTTTGCATACAATTTTAATGTTCCCTTCAGTTGAAATATTGCCACAAATGATTACTCAAAGAATTCTGAGAAGTATTTATTCATTCATTTAAATATTAGAGTTTAAAATATGTATTTATGAAATGGATATTTAAATAATCATTTGTGGCAATATTTTAGCTGAAGACAATATTAAAATTGTATGCAAAGACTTTTTTGAGAAAATTTGCTAAATTATTAGTTATCTATGTTTTTTTAATTTAATTAATTAATTAATTTATTTATTTAGTATTTTAATTCACTAATTAATTAAAAGTAATTTCTTTACATACAATTTTTGTTGTAAAAGAGTATTATTTTGTTGTACTGTACATGAAAAGTATTTTTTAAGCAATTAATGCTGATTCTTCTCATTTACAATTGTTGTGTAATGCACAAAGCTGCAATGGGTTAGAAAGTTGTTCAGATCTGTGCATTAACATTTGGAACTATTGAGTAATCTTTAATATGATGATTAATATAAAAGATGAAGAATTTTTATGGGGTCATAAAAGTGTCAAAAGGTTTGGCAGGTCAATGAACAAATCACTTATCATGTCTATTTTTTATCTGGAAAAGAAAGTGAGAGAAAATCTTCTTTTTATTTTTCAGTCAGACAACAGGTCTGACTAGAAATACGTTAAAACTTTTCCCAAGAGAGTGTCCATGAGCTGCCATTGCGGATTGGTGAATCAACTGCGGAAATGTTCAAACGTCTGTTTAACTGCTCCCGGAATATCATCAGGAAATCACATTTGCTATAGCCTTTCCTTTTATTATTTATTCTGAAAAGTGGTGACAGTGGGCAATAGCAGAAAAATCTGCTTGCATAGAACAAAAGTATGTACATTTTACAAAACCAATTCGGGCAACCTATAAATCGTACAAATTCTTTCTCAAATACCTAGTCGTAATGACAGGTAGGATGCACTTTATGTACCAGCATTTTACAATTAAACAAAATATATAAAAAAGAAAATACTGAGGGTTCAGTGAGAATACATAAGCAAGGCCCTTAGCTATCTCTGGTTTAAGGGCACTGTATCATGGCAACCCCAGCTTCTTACCAACCTGAGAAATCTGTGCTGCAATGTATATGTGCAAAAGAAAGGCAGCTTCTTCACTAACAACCTGTAAACATCTTATTACTATACTAAAATTATTGCTCATAACAAACTTTCTTTTGGCTTCTCCTATTAGGGGTCGCCACAGCGGATCATCCGCATGTTTGATTTGGCACATGTTTTTACGCTGGATGCCCTTTCTTATGCAACCCTCCCCATTTATCTGGGTTTGGGACTAGCAATAAGAGTGGCTGGGGTTGGTTCCCTGACCGGGGATCGAACCCGGGCCGCAGCGGTGAGAGCGCCGCATCCTAACCACTAGACCAACAGGGGACTAAAATAAATGCTCATAAAGCACCCAATTTTAATTAATTACACATTGTAGTATTTGCATTTTATTAAGAGATAACACATGATAGACTGTGTGGTTATACCAAAAATATGTCAGTGTGGTGTGAAGCAGTGTAATGCTATTGACCACCCCTGAGTGGATAACTTGACAGTATAACCACATAATCTGAAGAGAATTGTATAACACTCATACCATTTATTTCATGCTTATAACTATATCTGCCAAGTAATTTAAATACAAATTTCAGTGGTGAAGGTGAATATGTTATGCACCATTTTTTAACAGTGTATAGTTACAGTTACATTGAAGCATGGAGATGTTTAGGAGAGATGGCAGTGGAGTTTTTAACAAGATTGTTAAACAGGATTTTGGAAGGTGATAGAATAGAAGGAATAGAAAACAAGTGTACTGGTACTGATCTTTAAGCATAAGGGAGATGTGCAGACCTGCAGTAACTACAGGGGAATAAAGTTGATCAGTCACACCATGAAGTTATGGGAAAGAGTAGTGGAAGCCAGGCTGAGAAAAGAGGTGACCATCTGTGAGCAACAGTATTGGGAATTTTGATGGAAAAGTATAGAGAAGGTCAGAAGCAGTTGCATTGTGTATTTGTGGATTTAGAAAAAGCGTATGAAAGGGTGCCAAGAGAGAAGTTGTGGTATTGTATGAGGAATTCAGGTGTGTCAGAGAAGTATGTGAGGGTGGTGCAGGACATGAGGGCAGTGTGACAGCAGTGAAGTGTGCAGTAGGAACAACAAACTCTGAGCCCTTTCCTGTTTGCAGTGGTGATGGACAGGTTGACGGATGAGGTCAGACAGGAGTTTCCATGGACTATGATGTTTGCGGATGATATTGTTATTTGTGGTGAGAGTAGGGAGCAGGTTGAGGAGAGCCTGTAGGGGTGGAGGTATGCAGAAGGGGAATGAAAGTCAGTAGGAGTAGGACAGAGTACATGTGTGTGAATGAGAGGGAGGGCAGTGGAGTGGTGCAGGGAGAAAAGGTGGAGAAGGTGGAGGAGTTCAGGTACCTGGGGTCAACAGTAATGCTAACGGACAGTGTGTTAGAGAAGTGAAGAAAAGAGTGGAGGCAGGGTGGAGTGGGTGGAGAAGAGTGGCAGGAGTGATAGAAAAGTATCTGCAAGAGTGAAAGGGAAAGTTTATAAGAATGTGGTGAGACCTGTGATGTAAGTTTTTAAAACAGTTTCATTGAGTAAAAGACAGAAGGTGGAGCTGGAGATAGCAGAGCTGAAGATGTTGAGGTTTTCTTTGAAAGTGACGAGAATGGACAGGATTAGAAATTAGTTTTTTTTAGAGGGACAGCGTATGTAGGGCGTTTTGGAGACAAGGTGAGAGAGGTGAGATTGAGATGGTTTGGACATGTGCAGAGGAGACACATGGGGTATATCTGTAGAAGAATGCTGAGGATGAAGACACCAGGAAGGAGGAAAAGAGGAAGGCCAAGAAGGTGGTTTATGGATGTGGTGAGGGAAGACATGCAGGTAGATGGGTTGAAAGAGGTAGATGTAGAGGACAGGGGGTATGGAGACGGATGATCCACTGTGGCGACACCTAAGAGACATTGCAAAGGACTTTACAACCTACATGCTTGTTTGACACCACTGATGCCATTATATTCACACACACACACACACACACACACACACACACACACACACACACACACACACACACACACACACACACACACACACACACACAAAAGTGAGTACATCCCTCACATGGTATGAAAACATACTTAGCTACTTCATCACCTTCACCTTCAGCAAGGCAGTTGTCATCATGGCGGTGTGTTTGGGGTTGTTTAATTGTTGGAGGACTGCTGTTCAGCCAAGTTTCTGAAGAGAGGGCATCGTACTCTGCTTCAGAATGCCACAGTACATGTTGGCATCCATGTTTCCCTCAATGAACAGCAGCTTTCCAGTACCAGCAGCACTCAAGCAGCCCAAGACCATGATGCTAGCACCACCATGCTTGACTGTAGGCAAGACACATTTTTCGGATACTCTTTACCAGGTCTTCGCCACACATGCTGAACACCATCTGAGCCAAATATGTTTATCTTGGTCTCATCAGAACACAGGACATGGTTCCAGGTTGTCTTCAGCAAACTGTTTGCAGGCATTCTTGTGAGCCAGCTTCAGAATCCTCCCGGGATTGCAGCCATGAAATGCTAGCAGGACCAATGCGTCTGTTTTTTTTTAAGCAAACTGCTGTAACTGACGGACAACACAAGGACTTAACTTCTTTGATCGACCCTTGTTCCGAGTAGAACCTGTCTTGAAAAACCTCTGCATGATCTTGGCCACTGTACTGTAACTCAGTTTCAGGGTGTTAACGATCTTCTTATAGCCTCGGCCATCTTTGTGGAGAGCAACAATCCTAATTCTCAAATCCTCAGAGATTTCTTTGCCATGAGGTGCCATGTTGAACATCTAGTGGTCAGTATGAGAGTGTACAAGGTACACAAATGTGCATGGTCCTGTCAAGCAGACAAAAGCATGAACATGATGAATATGCCATGTGGCTTAACATGGTTAAATGACCACTTATTAATTACTCAGGTTGTACTCACTTTTGTTGCCAGCTATTTTAACAATAATGGATGTATGTTGAGTTATTTTTAGAGGACAGTAAATCTATACTGCTATACAAGCTGTAGAGTGACTACTCTAAAATATATCCAAGTTTCTTTTCTATAGTATTGTCCCTTGAGAAGATCTAATAAAATGGTTGCTGAAATGTGAGGGTGTACTCACTTTTATGAGATACTGTATATGTAAAATGTGTTAGCGTCAGCCAAGCCGTTGCCCTGTGATCACTTGTTTACTATATGCTCGTTCCAAGATTTATCCTGATCCAAAAATTCATGTTAGTAAATGTCAGCGGATAAAAGGTATGGCGAAAACACATTCTTGGAAACAACGAGGAAGTGTGTGAAAAACTCATCACAGAGGAGGATTCTTCAGAATGTTTCAAAATGTACCGTCAGCATCCTCTTTCCCGAATCTACATGTCTCTCATGCACAGTGTCAAAACCGGTTCAGTGTGTGCCCATGGAATATCAGCAGGAAATAGGAGGTTAGACCAGAGGTTAAGAAGACTCAGCACTCTGTCTATTGTGGTGCAACAAGCATCAAATAACAAGAAAAAAATGGTAGGAAGGAGAAAAAATTCAGGAGCATGAAATAACAAAAAACACCAATATTTACTTCACAACTTTATAAAATATTAGCCTAGTTCTAGACATATTTCTAAATTTTACCATTCCTTTTCCTTATTCTCTTCTCTATTCTCAAAAGAGAACAGATAAATAAAAAGAATAATTGTTTTAAAAGCGTTCATTCATTCATTCATTCATTCATTCATTCATTCATTCATTCATTCATTCATTCATTCGTTTATTCATTTATTCATTTATTCATTTATTCATTAATTCATTAATTCATTCACCCATTCATTAATTCGTTTATTTATTTCTTCATTCATTTATTCATTCATTTATTAATTCATGCCAGTTCTTTTAGTTTTACATTATAACAATTGAGCTGCAATTTTGTTATAGATGATCTTGAAGAAGTGAGGGATTGGCATGAGGAAACAGTTTTTTACATTTTTCTTAATAATTATTTAGTTATTATAATTTTTTAATGAATAAATCAATGATTAGCCATTAAGTGAAACTGACTGTGGTGCAAATCTATAGCAGAGTAGATTGTGTAATGACAAGAATGAAAAGAGGAAGGGTGGTAAAATTGTAAAGATGGGTAAAACAACAGACAGCAAAGGAGTGGTGTGGCAACGCATTGAGTAAAATAAGGGATGTCAGAGGCATTTCAAGTGCATGAGAGTTTTTATCTTTTTTTTGTTGCAGCAAACATAAAGTATGTATATGATTGATTAAGTGATCAATCTAAGACAAGAAATTAACCCTAAGAAACAACCCAGCATTGGGGAATTTGTTCAAAGGAGAAATCCTCCATGCACTCCAACAAGCACTATAAGCTTTAATATCCTTCACTTAAAATGTCAAAATTAAAGATAGTAACTCGCTATGTGGCTTTTGCATTATTTTAAGTACATAAATACCCTGAATTTTGGTTTTATATAGTTATAATATACACAACACTATTTGGGAAAGTGATGTGTGTGTGTGTGTGTGTGTGTGTGTGTGTGTGTGTGTGTGTGTGTGTGTGTGTGTGTGTGTGTGTGTATGTTGAGGCTGCCGTGCCAATGCTGTTCTTATCGTTATGTTCTTAACACTGCCTATGATGACATTTAGGCTTATGCTCTAATTATGCTCTCGTGTACAAGTGTAGTCGTGTTCGCATATTTTGATAAGATAGATTTTAGGCTAGGCCCACTTGTTTTCCTCTGGGCCCAGCACATTGTGATTCCTGGCTGGAATGATGGAATGAAGTTGGAGCAAGGAAGTGATAAGGGTGATGGAAAAGTACTGTGCAAAATAGACTGGATATACTGTGTACTTCAGAGGGCACTTAAATAAGAATGAAGAGCCCAGTTTCGTTATTAATTTTGTAAGAAGGGGAACCACATGAGAAGATGACAAGAAGTAAGTAATAAGTACGGTACGTGCTTTTTGAGCATTGCATTTAACATTTAGTACCAATTTGCTATTATAATTCCTGCCAATCTTCTATGAAGATGTTCCACTAGATTTTAGAGTGTGCTTGGGGAGATTTGTGCTCATTCAGTCACAAGGGTGTTGGTAAAGTCAATAGTAGCGCTCTCAATGTGCCTTTAGAGTGTAGCGTCATCTTCTGGTCAATAGTGGAATGTAATAGAACAAAACAGATTATTCAACACTTTATACATCATACTAATCATGATAATCAAAATGTGCAATATACTTTAAGTCATTTCACTCAATATGTAGATTTACTGAGGTCTTCTTCTTCTTCTTCTTTCGGCTGCTCCAATTAGGGGTCGCCACAGCGGATCATCCGTCTCCATACCACCCTGTCCTCTACATCTGCCTCTTTCACACCAACTACCTGCATGTCTTCCCTCACCACATCCATGAACCCCCTCCTTGGCCTTCCTCTTTTCCTCCGACCTGGTGGCTCCATCTTCAGCATTTTTCTACCAATATAATTCATGTCCCTTTTCTGCACATGTCCAAACCATCTCAATCTCCCTCCTCCCTCACCTTGTCACCAAAACATCCTACATGTGCTGTCCCTCTAATAAACTCATTTCTAATCTTGTCCATCCTCGTCACTCCCAACGAAACCTTAACATCTTCAGCTCTGCTACCTCCAGCTCCACCTCCTGTCTTTTACTCAATGCCACTGTCTCTAATCCATACAACATCGCAGGTCTCACCACAGTCCTATAAACTTTCCCTTTCATTCTTGCAGATACCCTACTATCACAAATCACTCCTGTCACTCTTCTCCACCCACTCCACCCTGCCTGCACTCTTTTCTTTACTTCTCTAACACACTCTCCATTACTTTGCACTGTTGACCCCAGGTACCTGAACTCCTCCACCTTCTCCACCTCTTCTCCCTGCAACCGCATCACTCCACTGCCCTCCCTCTCATTCACACACATGTACTCTGTCTTACTCCTACTGACTTTCATTCCCCTTCTCTCCAGCGCATATCTCCACCTCTCCAGGCTCTTCTCAACCTGCTCTTTACTCTCACCACAAATCACAATATCATCCGCAAACATCATAGTCCAGGGAGACTCCTGTCTGACCTCGTCCGTCAACCTGTCCATCACCACTGCAAACAGGAAAGGGCTCAGGGCCGAACCTTGATGCAGTCCAACCTTCACCCTGAACCAGTCTGTCGTACCTACTGCACACTTCACTGCCGTCACACTGTCCTCATACATGTCCTGCACCACCCTCACATACTTCTCTGACACACCTGACTTCCTCATACAATACCACAACTCCTCTCTTGGCACCCTGTCGTACGCTTTCTCTAAATCCACAAATACACAATGCAATTCCTTCTGTCCTTCTCTATACTTCTCCATTAACATCCTCAAAGCAAATAAGGCATCTGTGGTGCTCTTCTTCGGCATGAAACCATACTGTTGCTCACAGATGGTCACCTCTTCTCTCAGCCTGGCTTCCACTACTCTTTCCCATAACTTCATGGTGTGACTGATCAACTTAATTCCCCTGTAGTTACTGCAGGTCTGCACATCTCCCTTATGCTTAAAGATCGGTACCAGCACACTCCTTCTCCATTCCTCAGGCATCCTCTCCCCTTCCAGAATCCTGTTAAACAATCTGGTTAAAAACTCCACTGCCATCTCTCCTAAACATCTCCACGCTTCTACCGGTATGTCATCTGGTCCAACCGACTTTCCATTCTTCATCCTCTTAATCGCTGCTCTCACTTCCTCCTTACTAATCCTATCTACATCCTGCTTCACCAACTCCACATCCTCCAACCTTCTCTCTCTCTGATTTTCCTCATTCATCAGCTGCTCAAAATACTCCCTCCATCTTCTCAACACACTCTCCTCACTAGTCAACACATTTCCCTCTCCATCCTTTATTGCTCTAACTTGCAGTACATCCTTCCCAGCTCGGTCCCTCTGCCTGGCCAATCGGTATAAATCCTTTTCTCCTTCCTTAGTGTCCAACCTCTTATACAGCTCCTCATATGCCTTTTCCTTGGCTTTCACCACATCCCTTTTTACCTGCTGCCGCATCTCCTTGTACTCCTGCCTACTTTTCTCATCACTCTGTCGATCCCACTTCTGTTTTGCCAACCTCTTTCCCCTAATGCTCTCCTGTACTTCCTCATTCCACCACCACGTCTCCTTGTCTTGCTTTCTATTTCCATATGTCACACCAAGTACTTTTCTAGCTGCCTCCCTCATCACTCCTGCAGTAGTTGCCCAATCATCCGGCACCTCTTCACCACCACCAAGCCCCTGTCTGACCTCTTCCATGAACCTCACACTACACTCTTCCTCCTTCAGTTTCCACCATCTTATTCTTCTTTCAATCCTTACTTTCCTCCTCTTCTTCTTCGCCTCCAAAACCATCCTACAGACCACCATCCGATGCTGTCTAGCTACACTGTCCCCCGCCAACACCTTACAGTCTCCAATCTCGTTCAGACTGCATCTCCTACACAGAAGATAATCCACCTGTGTGCACCTTCCTCCACTCCTATACGTCACCCTATGATCCTCCTTCTTCTTAAAATACTTGTTCACCACTGCCATTTCCATCCTTTTAGCAAAATTTACCACCATCTGCCCTTCCACATTCCTCTCCTTAAAACCATACCTACCCATCACCTCCTCATCACCTCTGTTCCCTTCACCTACATGCCCATTAAAGTCTGCCCCAATCCCCAATCGTTCTTACCTAGGTACACCATCTACCACTTCATCTAATTCACTCCAGAATCTTTCCTTCTCCTCCATCTCACAGCCAACTTGTGGAGCATAGGCACTGATGACATTTATCATCATCCCTTCAACTTCCACCTTCATGATCATCACCCTATCAGAAACTCTCTTCACCTCCACTACACTCTTACTGAACTCTTCCCTCAGAATCACCCCTACACCATTTCTCTTCCCATCCACACCATGATAAAACAGTTTAAACCCACCTCCAATGTTCCTGACCTTAATCCCTTTCCACTTGGTCTCCTGAACACACAGCATATCTACCTTTCTTCTCTCCATCATATCAGCTACCTCTCTCCCTTTACCCGTCATAGTATCAACATTTAAAGTACCAACCCGAACCTCCACTTTCCTACACTGCTCCTTTTCCTGCCGTCTTCCTCCTCTCCTTCTCCTCCTTCGGCCAACAGTAGCCCAATTTCCACCGGTACCCTGTCGGCTAACGATACCTGTGGCGGTCGTTGTTAACCCGGGCCTCGACCGATCCGGTATGAAATTCTCATTTGTGTTCCGCATATTTGATTTGGCACATGTTTAACACTGGATGCCCTTCCTAACGCAACCCTCCCCATTTACCCGGGCTTGGGACCGGCACTAAGAGTGCACTGGCTTGTGCCCCCCTAATGGCTGGGTTATGTAGATTTACTGAGGTGACAGTAAAATAAAATAAAAAATCTCCCTTAAACAATGTTTAGAATAGAAAGTATATAATGTATCAAAGGGTACACTTCAGGATGAAACTGGATAGTGTGATTATGAATCATGAATTTATATACTGTTTTTAACAATAGATATTGTAACAAAGTCTAACCATATCTGTGTTAAAAGGTTCTAGGTTTATATCTGTAGTACTCTGGTTATGTGATCTACCGAGCAAAGTTTGAGACTTGGCCATAAACTGATTTTGGGAAGTGGATTTCATGGATTTTTAGAACTTTTTTTTTTTTTTTGGGGGGGGGGGAGGGAGGGTTGGGGGGTTGGGGGGTCTACAGTAATCTTGGTAGAATCCAGATGTTACCCAATCATAAGTGGTAGAGTTTTCCCTGAAACAGATATATTCCAGTTTACTACTAAAGGTCATAATGTTATATTTTAGATTTTAACATTCAGCAAAATCTCTTACTTACAGCTGCAGTAACATAGAAAATCCAGAGGAAACAGCTTAAAAGTGAGTGTTCGTTTCCTGGTTTTAGGACTGACCCCAGTTTTATGGCCCACATTCAGGACACGGTAAAACAGGAAAGTCATCTACCAACAATACTTTTTGTCATTGTAAAGCTCTTCCTGCTGTCAGATTTTCATTACTCCAGTGAGCCTGTACCCCCCCCAAAAAAACAACCCCCTGACAAAGATCAAGGATCACATTTACAACACATCATTCACTTCATAGTGGACTACATGTCAGTTACAATTTATAATAAAGTTTTTTTTTTTTTTTTTTTTTTATATATAAAAAAAAGGTGTCATTTCATGCAATTAACATAGATTGTGCTGAAAACTTTTAAAGATATTTCATTGTCAGACATTCAGCAAAGGGATGAAACATGCTAGACCATGTTATCAGCTTTCATGTTTATTTCTGGTAATACAGAAAGAGAAATATCATTAAGGTTGAAATATAGCTAAATACAAAACAATATGTTAAAGGATAAGTGTAAATAATAAATAAATTAAAGATCACTGCTTTCTTTTTAAATCAGTGCAAGTAATAAGCACTTTTCCTCATAACACTGGAAAAGTCTGACTTAAGGCAAATTTTCATGTATACACATGCAATCTACAAGACAATTAAGATACAGTAACATGGAATAAGAAATAGATAAAATGAAAAAGTAAAATTTAGTTAAAGTGCAATATTCTTATGTCTTTTATACCATAGGACTTATGGCACTATAAAACTTCTCAAAACCATTAATTCATAATTTAGATAGTAAGTAAATATATATGATTTAAGTATGTATATATGTAATATAATTTTTGTAAAAAAAGGAAATACTCCACATTCTTTTTTTTCTGCTGTTTAGTTCACTGTAACGTTTCACATTGGACCAGTCAAAACATCCTCTCAGTGTTGAACACTTTAAGCTTGGTCATGAAGTTAAAGTAAATGTAAGCCAAACATACCAAGAAGTTCTTCATTACAAACAGGACTGGGGTGACAAATCCAAAAATAGCTATAAGGGCCACTCTCAAAACGAGAAAGGGGAGGTCTTGTAGAGCGACCCCTAATGGGGAGAGAAGGGGACTATGGGGCATTAGAACCAATCGCAGTGTTGAGAGAAAGCTGAAGAGATACACTGGTAAAGCCCAACCTGAGAAGTAGAGTGAGGTGTGGTTTGTAACTCGCATCATTTCAGCTGTGTCCAACCAGAAAAGGAAGCTGTCAGAAAGGAATTCAGCACGCACGTCACTTTCTAGCAAAAAACTAAGTGGCCCTGTGTATGCAGTGGCATATGGTACATGTCTTAAGGGCAGGCCAGTGCCTGGATAAATCCCAGATATAGTATATGGTTGACTCTGGTTATTGCCCGAAAGTACTGGCACTGCTCCATTGCTGGGGACAGCTGAGCCTGTCGTGTTGCCTGGAATCCCTGTAAATGGCCTATTAGTGGGCAACCCAGTGACCAACCCGTTGACTGTAGCTGCAGTTCTTCCAGGTAATCTTGAAGTAGGTCCATTGGCTCCTGCTCCATTCTGTGGCCCCACATTAGTACTTACTGCTATAGGAGATGGTCCAGTGGCAGTACTGCTTATTGGCATCATCATTTCAGTGGGGCTGAGAGTCGGGATGTCTGCATTTCGATGTAATTCATTAGCTAAACATACAAACAGAAAATTATCAATTGTTCATGCTGTGTCCAAAGACATGTGCAATAAACTAGCCTATTATTACTTTTACTAATGTATTAACTAAGGAAAGACTTCCAGACAGTCATAATCAAGCACTTTTAAAAATAAAATAAAACAAGTTATATAAGTAATATAGTGCTGATATTTTTTTAAAAACAGAGGATAATAACAGTAAGTATAATAGGAATCTAGCATTGAAAAACCTAAAAATGTACAACTCGCCTTTCTAGAAATAAGTACAGTTGTTACTACAACAGTACTTGTACTGTACTTTAACACTATTTATCCAATGATTCACTTATTCTTGAACAGTGAAATATAGTTTCAGGGGGCATCTCTTTATGAAAATGTGTAACTGAGGATAATTAAATTATGTTCATAAAAAAAATATATATACTTTTTTGTGTTAAAATGCATAACACAAAGCTGGGAAATGAAATTTAAATTTCCATAACGAGAATTATGTGTGATATGTTTGTAAGAGTGAGTAATGTTTAAATTAAGAGTTGTCTCATGGATCAGATATCAAATGACACCATTTTAAAATACACTGTTTTATCGATGTGATAAGTTTTGCTAATAGTTTAGTGAGACGATAAACAATCGATCTGACAACAAGGAAAAAATCTTATCTCATCTTGTTGCCCAGTTGTTATCTAATAATGCTTTTAATACATGTTCATGCAGTTAATAAAAAGTGTTTTTTACCACGGCCAGTAAGTCTGCAGTAACGGATTCTTTCCACAATGTCAATGAGAATGAGTGAAAATAAGACCAAAGACACGGGTAGCTCAGTGAATGTATCAAATTGCATACCATTTCTAATCTGCACCTAGAGAGAGAGACAGAGAAAGAAAGAAAGAAAGAAAGAAAGAAAGAAAGAAAGAAAGAAAGAAAGAAAGAAAGAAAGAAAGAAAGAAAGTGTCATCAGGCTGAGTGAGGACTTTTTCTTTTCTTAAACAACCACTGGAAATGTAACTGTAGGAATGCTAAACCATGCCTGTCATCATTATCATTATGGGATCAGAACATTTCCTGTTGCTAATTATTCACTGTGAATGGCATGGGCAAAAAAACTTTACCTGGGAATGCTTTATTGGGTAAGAACTACAATTTTTCACCATATTTTTAAAGGTTTCTGAGGTAAAATTCTGACAATGGCATAGCTATCGATGGCTAGGAGTCCAAGAGAGCTATTTTTTGCTATGCTGTCTGGGATAGAAAGATCTTATACTCTGTTTTTTCACCATTTATCATTGATAGATGCTCTTATCCAACTTACTATTATATTATTTATCCAACTGAGCAGTTGAGGGTTTAGGGGATTGCTAAAGTACCAAGCAGTAGCAGCTTGGTGGGGGTAGGATGTGAAGTCATGATCTTTTGATCAGAAATCCAACATCCTAACCAATAAACTACCCCTTTTCTCCCTGTCATCTGTGAGCTTATGTACAACACCAAATCCAAAAAAAGTTGGTAATTATGTGTAAAATGTAAATAAAAACAGAATGCAATGATTTGCAACCTATAAACCTATATTTAATTCTTAATAGAACAAAGAAAACATCTTTAATGTCTAAACTGAGGAAATCTTGAATAATTTTACCTAATAGCTAATGTACTATTAATAGTCAATTGCACTATTTTAAAGTAAAATAATATTTTTAATTTGATGACTGCAACATGTTTTTAAAAAGTTGGTACAAGGCAACAAAAGTCTGAAAAAAATATATTCAAAAAAAGTCTTAACAATAAACAGTTGGAGAAAATAGGATAATTGACAACAGGTCAGGAAGATCTCGCTCAGAAGTAAAGATGGGCAAAGCTTCACCAATCTGAAAATTGCAAAAACAGTTGAATGTCTCATCATGTCTCAAAAAATCTGGAGAAATCTCTGGGCACAAGGGACAAATCAACATTGGTCATGATTCTGTAATGACATTTGAGCAAAACAATGCTAACTATTTACTACATCTCTTACAATATAATAGGCACCTTTCACCTTTTGAACTGGTCTCCTCATTTCTCAGATATACACAGACAGACGACCTGATACCACACAGTGGTAAACATAGTTGTGTCCCAACTTTTTGAGACCTGTTACAGTCATCAAATTCAACATTAACTTATTTTATTATTTTTATTTATATTTTTACAGTGTCACAACTTTTTTGGAATTGGGGTTGTGTGTATTTGGGCAGTGCTTTTCCCTGAATGTGTTATGTCACCATGTGATGATGTAGTAGAGGGGACGTAGCAGATGATGAAACTAGGGGAAATGGTGGGGGACAATTCTTTGAAAGAGAATAATCGGGAAAATATCAGGAACTGTTTGTAAAACTGAATGACTAAAAGTAGACTGACATCTGTTCTCGGTTCTATTGGCTGGGGGTAAACTGCAGTTATGATAGAGACTGTCAGACCAATATTAAGACCTAAGGGGCCTCTGTCTGAAAGCAGATGTAGCAAGCAAGAGTGAAAAGGCCAGGTGGTCAGTGTGCAATGCAAATGGCTGCCCATAAAGGTTCATGTGCAACTGTCACATGTGCCAAACCATGGCCTCAAAATCTGTCTACATGTCTTTGCTGAAGACCTGGAGGCAATGGTCTTATCTGTTCCATAATCAAAATGCATCAGAATTACAGTGTATGGTCACCTGACCATCACACATATATGCTTGTTGAACATCTATTTCGAAATTTGGTCTACTTTTGCAGCTATAGAGTAAGAGCCTCCACTTTGTGAAAAAGCTTTTCACTTGATAACAGTACAAGAGTGTAGGGATTTCCCATTCTGCCACAAAAGCATTAGTCAGGACATGAAGCCCCAGCACATGTTCTAATTCAACCCATAGGTGTTCAGTAGGATTGAGGTTAGTGCTCTGTACAAAATTTACCATATGCAATGTTGGAAGAACATGTCTTCATGGAGGTCATTTTGTGTACAGTGGTATTGATAGACAAACCATTCAACATTGTGCTTTCAACTTTGTGGCAAATGTTTGCTAACTTAGTCATGCATGCTGCACAATAATACTACAGAAATAACAAATTCCATGAGTTTGATTCAGCATGACCTGTAGATGGTCCATAAAGAGTACTAGATTTAAGAATGTGGTAGCTCCACTGCTGAACACAGTAGATATTTGCTGCCAATAGAAGGTGAAAGACAAAAGGTTACTCTTGTTGCTTGGCAAAATTCAAAATGCTGTTCAATAAATGTAAATGTTAGGTAATAAAAAATCCATTCAGTTCCATGATGTATAAAATTAAATGTAAGATACTACTCAGTAAAAAGTCATAGAAGCTTTTGAAGAGGAAAATAAACGCCATGTTGTTCTTTTTCCTGCATTATTAACGGTTTTGGCACTTGCCAAGATAGCTGAGCGTCAAATTCCACAATCTGACTGTTCAATCAGAGTAGGTTTATGGTTCATATCAATAAACCATTTGCATCTGTCAGACTTTTATCTTTGTGAGCACTGTGAGGGGTAAAGAACAGCAATAATTATATAATAAATAATAAAAAAGCATTATCACAGACCCCCTTTCAATTCATAATGTACACTAGAATGATACACAGTATATTGTATAGTATTCTAGACATTGTCTCACATTTACCAAACAATATGCATGCCACATTACTAATAGTCAATATTATCCAACATGTTTACCTCAGAACTGGCTATTAGGAATGCAAAAGTGGGTAGTGTGGAGAGGAGCACATAAGCCAGTGCAACCGGTCTCCTAAAGACAAAGAAACTCTCGTTCATTTAATGACAAAATGGTATGAATTGATTGTGTTTATGTGGGACATTTTACCAAACTGAACAAAATAGTATTTAAAGCCTATTGTGATCACTTTAAAACATAAAATGCATACTAAGTAAAAGAATAAAACAAGACAATAAAATAATAATAATAATAATAATAATAATAATAATAATAATAATAATAAACAAGACTACAATAAAAAGATAATTAGTTCCTTATTCAACAACAACAATAATAATAAATCATCCAAACTCATACAAGCTCAAACTAACACATAAACATGTATATGCTTAAATTCCTGGCAGTATTTTTCTCTCTGCATGAGCATGGTTTGCTATTATGATGCTACATCTTGGGATTGGGAACAAATTATACAAAAACCTATAATCTTTCTCTTTCTCTCTCACCACTTCTTTCTCCCCACCAGAGCTTTCTTCTTCATGAACACCATGGACTTAATTGGCAGCCACACCAAAGTTGCCATGGTTGTCAGATAGGCAACAGATGAAGACACGATCAACCAGTAAGCCATGCTAGAGTTTCCATCAGAGGGATGCACCCGACTCTTCACCTGTGCTAGGATGAAGGCAAAACGCTGCATAACAATAAAAAATGGAACACAGAAGGCAGCAAATTGCAGTACTTCACAAATAGCAAACTTGATTATGCTCCTTGAACCCATAATCCAGAAGATAGGCACAAAAAGACTATATGGAAAAAAGAGGCAGACAACATTGTCAGATGAAAATCCCTACAAAAAGAGTGGATTGCAGCTGAGTGCTAGTATTTTCTCCACCCAAACAGTACTAGTGCTAGACCACTGCTTACTCTGCACTCACTTTTGTGTTGGGTCAACGGGTGAGGTCTGCACACAAAAACACACACAAGGAAAGTGAGCAAAACGTATAAAAACAATGTTGTTCTATGACTATTACTTTCACCATAGCATTAGGAGCCCGAGCAAAAGTCTGGTATGACTGAAACATGACCCCACTTGCACACATAAACATAAACATGCTGTACACAGATACTAGCACAACCATGTCATAAGTTTGCAGGACATTACATTATATTAAGTAAAGAATTTTTTTAATATTTAAATGTATGTAAATAATTGTCAAAATCCTAAACATATGTCCAGTTTTCAAAATGTTACATGTGGACTATTCTGTCTGTCTACTATCATCTTATACTCAAACTCTATTTTTTCTTATTGATGATAATAAATTATATATTTTTTTATGGGTTTAATGTTTTTTTTTTCCCCACTTATTGTATAGCGCCATCATGTGGTCATTGATGGCCTGATATGGAACTACTAGGACAATTTGCTTTTGAAGAAGCTCCTTATCGTCAGATTTGAGAGTTTTGTCATGATCCATACATTTAGTGTGTATGGGGGTTGTAATGGTTTGTATTTTTTTCAGTGGGTTTACAGATTAAGATTAGGAGTATGTTTACAGAGTAAATTCAGGATTCCTCCGTATTGTATGTGCAATAAATCATCTCAATATGACAATCATGAATAATCATGTAGCCTATGTGTACAGTATGGGTATGTGTAGCAGGATCAAGATTATGTGGGCTGTTCTATATTTGGCGGTGTCTTTGCTTAACTCTGGTTTCTACTGGGTGTCTGGTGGGGGCTAATTTTAGAATCTACTGGGAAGCTTTTTCTCAGACGCTGCCTGTGGCCTACAAATGCTTATCATCTTACACAGCCGATCCCAGTTGACAGCTAGTTCATTGAAAATGCTTCTTGTAAATGAATTTCTCTATGAACAGAGTTATGTATAAAAAAGAAGAAGAATCGATACCTGACCCACACACGGTTCATGCAACCTACTTATTTTTTGCTGTATAATGCAGAACGGCAAACAACATACTACTCAATAAATAATGAATAATAATGGAATAGAGGAATAAAATTGCACTATGAAATGACTTCTTAATTATATCTTTTCCCAATTGCACAGGCCATTTCTTAGATCACAGTAATGCCTTTTTATGAGATCATGAGCAGAGGGGTTCAGAAATGTTTGTTGTTCTCAGCTGTGCTGTAGTCTGACAGTTGAGGTAAAAAATATGTGCAATTGGCATGACCTACTGACCCCACTGTACATGCTGGGAAAATATTTTCCTAGGCCTTTAGTTTACTGTATAGTGAACCTTGTTTATGAGTATTTAGATGTATATAGTTTATAGTTACATAGAGTTTCTTTGTATTTAGGAGACCGGTTGTTCTGGCTAATGTGCTTCTCTCCATGCTTTTGAACTGCTAATAGCAGTTCTGAAGTAAGTAGACATGTGATTATTAGTAATATGACAAACATTGCTCATTTGCACAATATTCTGTTTACATTTTTCTGCTACTGTTCACATTATTTTGTTACGACAGGTTTACTGGCGGTGCTATTTTGTGTATTGTGTATTGTCCTGCACTGTCCTGTGTGTCTTTTGCACTGTTTACACCATGTTGTACACATGCACTTTATGTGGCAAGGATTTTTCTTACTAGTCCTTAGCCCTGTGTTTTCTGTTTCTGTGATTGTTGTTTTATGTTGTTTTATGTAGCATCAGGGTTCTGGAGGAACTGCATCAGCTTTATATGGTTGAAATGACAATAAAAGCGTCTTGACTTGACACGAACATATTGTTTGGTAAAAGTGGGGGAAAAAGTGAAAGGCCTCCAGTTTACTGTAAAGTGGCCTTGTTTTTGGGGAGATAGATAGATAGATAGATAGATAGATAGATAGATAGATAGATAGATAGATAGATAGATAGATAGATAGATAGATAGATAGATAGATCGATAGATCGATAGATAGTTAGTTTGACCTTTACATATTGTAAAATAATTTCGTGTGAATCTGCTTGATTAAAAACTTCCCATTGTCCTGTGTCTGATCTGCTTTGATTGGGGTGTCCCGCCCCGCCCCTATTCCCGTTGACTGACAGCCGCGCTCGCGCACTGCTCCCAGTCGGTGACTCGTGGTCGGTCTCGCGCGCCGGTGCCATGGCGTCCGGAGAGGAGGACGGAGCGCTCGAGGAAAAGGAAACGAACAACAAGAAGCGGACGAAGGGAATTATCGCCACAGCATGGCTCATGTTCTACAATATCGCCATGACGGCCGGGTATGTGAGAATTCAACTCGTCACAACTTATTTTTTTTATTTTAAGTTCGCTCGGCTTTACGGTGCTCGCGTTGCTGTTTATAGTTTCAGAACTCCGTATAACCGTTTATGGTCAACCGCAGAGCAAAGGGACGGAAGAGAGAGAGAGACACCGGCTCGCGCCGGAGTGCTGGTTTTCATACAGGCGTTTGAGTTTGTCGGCTCCGCGGCAGTGTGAGGGGGAATAAACCGGGCTTTTGGTTCGGGCCCGTGTCTGCGCGCCTCTCGGTTGCCAAATACGGTGTCCGGTGCTGCGCGAGCGTCGTGCACGGTCGGCGCATCTCGCGCGCGATAAGTTTAGCCGCAGCGCTGACACCGGAGATTCCCTCTGACCGCGCAGCGAAGTTTCAGCCCACGCGCGCGCGTGTGTTTTTATCACCTATATGACTGAATGCTCACTGTGGAGTGTCTGAAGCTGTAGACCAAAACAACGCCGAGTCTCTCTCTCTCTCTCTCTCTCTCTCTCTCTCTCTCTCGGTCTTGTTACATTTTTACTATCAGCTACATACAATAACTATTTCTATATGTCTTTCATATGAAGTCCAAAATTGCTTTTTTTGTATAACATATAAGAATGAGATCTGACCCACACACAGTTCATGCAACATTCAAATTGTAGCTATTTGGTGCAGAACTCATACAACACACTATGAATTCACTTCTTTATTATATCCTGTTTGCCAGGCCGTTTATTACAACCCCTATTGCAAAAAAGTTGGGACACTGTATGAAGTGTAAATAAAAACAGAATGCAATCATTTGCTCATAAATACATATTCTATTAACAAAAAAAAAAAAAGTTTAAACTGAGAATATACAGTATACCATTTTAAGGAACATTGCGTTTTGTTCACGTGTACCTTCTTCTTCGCATGACCCTGTTCACAATTTGTAAACACAGTCTTTCACGGATTGGTGAAGCTCTGCCCATCTTTACTTCTTAGGGACTCTGCCTCTTCAAAGATACACTATTTATACCCAATCATCTCACTGACCTCTTATCAGTTAACCTAATTTAGTTGCAACACTTTTCTCCAACTGTTAAATTTTTGTTAAACACACTTTTTTCGAGACTTTTGTTGTCCTGACCTAATTTTTTTTTTTTTTTAGACGTGTTGCAGCCATCGAATGAAAAATGACCTTATTTCTTTCCATAATGGTACATTTGCTCAGTTTCAACTTTTGATCTGTTTTCTATGTTCTATTGTGAATTAAATATGGGTTTATGAAATTAGCAAATCATTGCATTCTGGTTTTTTACATTTGACACATTGCTCCACCTTTTTTTTGGAATTGGGGTTGTAGATCTACACCAGACAACTGCAATCACATGGATGACAGTAATTACTTTTTATGAGATAATTCAGTCAGTCTAAAAAAAACAAGAGTTTTTTGTTCCCAGCTGTGCTGTAGTCTGACAGTTAAGGCCAAAAATATGTGTGAAATACTAAATATCACTGGCTATATATAATGACTATTTGTAGTGTCTTTCATCTAAAATTTAAATTGCTGCAATTTTAATTATAACATATTAGAAGGTGAAATATTGCATAAATAAATAAAAATCATAAAAAAAAATATATATATATATATATATATATATATATATATATATATATATATATATATATAAATATATAATATATACAAAGTAATAAAAATATAAAATCAATAAAAAAAAAGTTAAATGCACTGTACGGTGTTAATGTTTTTATTATAAAATGATCAAAGACTTTGTCATATTCTTTGGCCTGAATCTTCTCCTCGCCCCTTTTTCTCCAAACTGACTGTTGCCACAAAGATGTAAATGCACAAGTTTTTTTTTACAGCATAGCAGTTTCCCTTCTTTGGAACCAAGTGCTTAAACATACTCTGCCATATTCTGGTGCAAACCAAAGCGGTCGAGTGTAGAACTTGAGGGTCCAGAGCCTGGATGTCAACCCCATTGAACACCTTTGGAATGAACTGTATCACTGACTGCAGCCCTCCTGAGCTGACACCAGTTTCTGATCTCACTAATGCTCATGTGGCTGAAATGGGCACAAATCTTCACAGCCATGCGCCAACATCTAGTGAAAGGTCTTCTCAAAAGAATGAAGGTTATTATATTAGCAAATGGGGTTTAAATCTGAGAATGGAATGTCCAAAAAGCATGTGTGTGATAGTTGTGTTCATAAACTTTTGCCCCTATAGTTTATGTAACAAGACAAAAGATGCATTCTCACAATTCCTTATTTTACATTTTAATTTAAAAAGAAAGGAACAAAAGTAGGAAAGTTCCTTGTTTTATTTGATACTTAAGAAAAACAGCTTTGGCTACTTCAGTGACCTACAGGATTAATATCTGGCCAAATGCATTCCAGTGAGCAATTATGGGTGTAATTGGACCTGAACCTGAATCCCAGTGATTGTGAAATATCTTTTATAGGGTTCACATTGTGTTTTTAAAAGAATTCTGCAAAAACTCATAATATAGGGAAATGATGGCGTTCAGTATGTTTGGGAGAGAGTGTGTATTGTGTTGTTAAGCGGGTTAAATGGAATATATATGTGATGCAGGTGGCTGGTGCTGGCTTTAGCAATGACTCGCTTCTATCTCCAGAAAGGCACACACAAGGGCTTGTACAGAAGTATAGCACGGACACTTAAGTTTTTCCAGACCTTTGCTCTTCTGGAGGTAAGTGTATTGTTTTCTTTCTTTCTTTCTTTCTTTCTTTCTTTCTTTCTTTCTTTCTTTCTTTCTTTCTTTCTTTCGTTCTTTCGTTCTTTCTTTCTTTCTTTCTTTCTTTCTCTTTCTTTCTTCACACACACTTGCACTCGCATTCTGACCGTCTTAGTCCTATCTTTTGTTTGTTTTTCTTTTCTCTCTCTCTCTCTCTCTCTCTCTCTCTCTCTCTCTCTCTCTCTCTCTCTCTCTCTCTCTCTCTCTCTCTCTTTCTCTCTCTCAAACTGCTAGTTGATCATTCCAACCTTCTTACGCCACTTTTTATGTTTTTATGGACAGAAATCTCTCCTAGAATTTTTCTCTTCTATTTCACCTTGCCATGTGTGTTTTTCTCTGCTTAAACTTTTAATTTTACCCCATTGTTTCCTTTTCTGTCTTGTTTTCATCCTATATGTCAGGTTGGGCACTGTGCAATTGGTATGTACTTTCCAAAACCACAAGCTTTCAAATAAGTTGTAGGGTTGTTCAAGGAGTAGATGAGGATAAGTGTTTGTGGTTCGCAGGAATTGTACGGACATCTGTGATTGTGACTGGGGTCCAAGTATGCTCTCGAATATTCATGGTTTGGTTTATCACACATAGTATCAGACAGGTGAGTGCAAGCATGGAAATGTACAAGTACAATGTACAACCATGTATGAACATTAAATTAATATATTTAAATATTGTATATGTGTTGTGTTATTCAGAGAGGGAATCATTACCTACTGTATTACTGTGCTTCTTTAGGTCCAGAATCAAGAGAGTGTGATCTTGTTTTTGGTGGTGTGGACAGTCACTGAGATCACGCGTTACTCCTTCTACACGTTCAGTTTGCTTAAACATCTGCCTTACTTCATCAAATGGGCCAGGTACAAAATCTATGCATGCAAATGTTTGACATAGTATGACATACAAAGCTAGTTATGCTTCATTTGGTATGCTTATATGCTTTTTTTTTTATAATGCAGTGTATACTAGATGCACAGATGGCATCTTTATTCCCATATCCCTGTCCATATTAAAAAAAGAGGCAACAAATCCCATCCCCCCCCCCAAAAAACAAAAAAAACAAAAACAAAGCCAATTTAGAAATACTAAACTAAATAAAAAGAAATACTAACTTTTACCCTGTAGAGGTCAGCTAAGAAGTGAGTCATTACATCATGCAGCTGGGTTGAAAAACATTAACTATTAAAACTAATGAAAGTTAAAAATTGAACCCAGCCTTAAACATCTATGAAATCATTCTGCAAAATTTTTGTCCATCCTCAAATACATTGGGGCAAAAAAGTATTTAGTCAGCCACCAATTGTGCTAGTACTCCCACTTAAAAAGATGAGAGAGGCCTGTAATTTTTATCATAGGTACACTTGGAAGGACAAAATGAGAAAAAAAAATCCCGAAAATCACTGTCTGATTTTTAAAGAATTTATTTGCAAATTGTGGTGGAAAATAAGTATTTGGTCAATAACAAAAGTTAATCTCAATACTTTGTTATATATCCTTTGTTGGCAATGACAGATATCAAACGTTTTCTGTAAGTCTCCACAAGGTTTTTACACACTCTTGCTGGTAGTTTGGCCCATTCCTCCATGCAGATCTCCTCTAGAGCAGTGATGTTTTGGGGCAGTCACTGGGCAACACGGATTCTCAACTCCCTCCAAAGATTTTCTATGGGGTTGAGATCTGGAGACTGGCTAGGCCACTCCAGGACCTTGAAATGCTTCTTATGAAGCAACTCCTTTGTTGCCCGGGCGGTGTGTTTGGGATCATTGTCATGCTGAAAGACCCAGCCACGTTTCATCTTCAATTCCCTTGCTGATGGAAGGAGGTTTTCACTCAAAATCTCACGATAGACGGATCAGTCGTCCTTGTCCCTTTGCAGTAAAACAGCCCTTAAGCATGATGTTTCCACCCCCATGCTTCACAGTAGGTATAGTGTTCTTTGGATGCAACTCAGCATTCTTTCTCCTCCAAACACAACAAGTTGAGTTTTTACCAAGAAGTTCTATTTTGGTTTCATCTGACCATATGACATTCTCCCAATCCTCTTCTGGATTATCCAAATGCTCTCTAGCAAACTTCAGACGGGCCTGGACATGTACTGGCCTAAGCAGGGGGACACGTCTGGCACTGCAGGATTTGAGTCCCTGGAGGCGTAGTGTGTTACTGATGGTAGCCTTTGTTACTTTGGTCCCAGCTCTCTGCAGGTCATTCACTAGGTCCCCCTGTGTGGTTCTGGGATTTTTGCTCACTGTTCTTGTGATCATTTTGACCCCACGGGGTGAGATCTTGTGTGGAGCCCCAGACCGAGGGAGATAATCAGTGGTCTTGTATGTCTTCCATTTTCTAATAATTGCTCCCACAGTTGATTTCTTCACACCAAGTTGCTTACCTATTGCAGATTCACTCTTCCCAGCCTGGTGCAGGTCTACAGTTTTGTTTCTGGTGTCCTTGACAGCTCTTTGGTCTTGGCCATAGTGGAGTTTGGAGTCTGGTTGTGGACAGGTGTCTTTTATATTCATAACAAGTTCAAACAGGTGCCATTAATACAGGTAACAAGTGGAGGAAAGAGGAGCCTCTTAAAGAAGTTACAGGTCTGTGAGGGCCAGAAATCTTGCTTTTTTTGTAGGTGACCAAATACTTATTTTTCACCACAATTTGCAAATAAATCTTAAAAAAAATCAGACAGTGATTTTTCGGGATTTTTTTTCCAATTTTGTCTCGCATAGCTGAAGTGTACCTATGATGAAAATTAGAGGCCTCTCTCATCTTCTTAAGTGGGAGAACTTGCACAATTGTTGGCTGACTAAATACTTTTTTGCCCTACATTGTGTGAATAAACAGTTTGAAAAGTATATCATACTTTTTATCACTTACCTAATCACTTAAGCTTATCGTCTACCCAAAATTATAAAACTATTTATATATTTTATAACAAATGCATATGTACAATATCCACTAGCTTGTCTATTGCCTGTCCAATGTAAATTGTTAAAAGCGTTATGCAATTGAACCCCATAGATTACAGGGTAAACTACATCAAACACCCTGAGCAAAACAATTTGTGTTTCATATTTAAAATATAGTCTGTAAAGGCAGTTCAACTGTTGATTTATAATTTGACATAAATCTCTAATATTGTCTTTGGCTTCCAGATATAACTTGTTCATTGTCATGTATCCTCTGGGCGTGGTTGGTGAACTGATGACCATATATGCTGCTCTGCCATATGTTCGGAAAGCGGGCATGTACTCTCTAAGGCTCCCAAACAAATACAACGTCTCCTTCGACTATTACTACTTCCTCATCATTGTAATGCTCTCCTACATCCCACGTAAGAATCAATCAGCCCTGCTTATTTACTATGCCTGCACTATATCAGTCTTTTTTTTTTTTATATATATGCACTTCAGTTTCAAAGGTAAAGTTGTATTCAATATGGTTTTATTAAGGGCCATCACAACACTATATACAAAAGTTTTTGGAAAGTTGAGTTTTCCAGCTATACAGTGGTGAGAAAAAGTGATTCCTGATTTCTTATATTTATGCATGTTTGTCACACTTTAATGTTTCAGATCATCAAACTAATTTAAATATTAGTAAAAGATAACACAAGTAAACACAACATGCAGTTTTTAAATGAAGGTTTTTATTATTGATGTAGAACACAATCCAAAACTACATGGCCCTGTGTGAAAAAGTGTTTGCTCCCTAAACCTAATAACTGGTTGGGCCGCCCTTAGCAGCAACAACTGCAATCAAGCTCTTGCAATGAGTCTGTTACAGCGCTGTGGAGGAATTTGGAAGAATTTCAGAATTGTTGTAATTCAGCCAGGGTTTTCGAACATGAACCGCCTTTTTAAGGTCATGCCACAGCATCTCAATAGGATTCAGGTAAGGACTTTGACTAGGCCACTCCAAAGTCTTCATTTTGTTTTTCTTCAGCCATTCAGAGGTGGACTTGCTGGTGTGTTTTGGATCAGAACCCAAGTTCGCTTTAGCTTGTGGTCATGAACAAATAGCCAGACATTCTCCTTCAGGACACACTCTCCAAAAAGTTCTGTCTTGTCAGTCCACAGAGAATTTTCCCAAAAGTCTTGGGGATCAAGATGTTTTCTGGTGAGAAACTGAGTCGAGCCTTTATGTTCTTTTTGCTCAGCAGCGGTTTTCGTCTTGGAGCTCTGCCATGCAGACGTTTTTTTGCCCGGTCTCTTACTTATGGTGGAGTCATGACCTTAACTGAGGCAAGTGAGGCCTGCAGTTCTTTGGATATTGTTGTGGGGTCTTTTGTGACCTCTTGGATGAGTTGTTGCTGTGCTCTTGGGGTAATTAGAGATTTAAAGCACTTTTGTACGTCGCTTTGTTATTTGTGAATAATGGCTCTCACTGTGGTTTGCTGGAGTCCCAAAGCTTTAGAAATGGCTTTATAATCTTTTCCAGACTGATGGATCTCAATTACTCATTTGTTTCTAAATTTCTTTGGATCTCGGCATGACGTCTAGCTTTTGAGGATCTTTTGGTCTACTTCACTTTGTCAGGCAGGTCCTATTTAAGAGTCCTATTTCTTGATTGTGAACAGGTGTGGCAGTAATCAGGCCTGGGTGTGGCTAGAGAAATTGAACTCAGGTGTGATAAACCACAGTTGTAACAGGGGGGCAAACACTTTTTTACACAAGGCCATGTAGTTTTGGATTTTATCTTCCCTCAATAATAAAAACCTTCATTCAAAAACTGCATGTTGTGTTCACTTGTGTTATGTTTTACTAATATTTAAATTAGTTTGATGATCTGAAACAATAAAGTGTGACAGACATGCAAAAAAATAAGAAATCTTCACACCACAGTAGGTGGTTATTCCCTATACCCCAAGAGGTGCATTATTATATACTAGGAGACCCAAACCTGTTCCAGCATGCCAGTGCCCCTGTTCTAAAAAGCAAGCTCGCTGAAGATATGGTTTGGAGTGGAAGATCTCTAGCTATAGAGCTCTGACCTTAACCCTACTGAACAACTTTGGGATGAATTGGAACTCTGACTGCACCCCAGGCCTCCTCACTCTACATCAGTACTTTACTAATGCCCTCATAGCTGAATGAGCATAAAACTCCATAAGCACACTCCAGAATCTAGTGGAACCTTTTCCCAGAAGAGTGGCAGTTATTATACAGAGCATCTGGAAAGTATTTACAGCACTTTACTTTTTCCACATTTTGTTATGTTACAGCCTTTTTTTCAAAATGGATTGAATTCATTATTTCCCTAAAGATTCTATAGTCAATACACCATAATGACAACATGAAAAAGGTTTGTTTGAAATCTTTGCAAATTTATAAAAAAAAGAAAAAAAAAAAAACTAATTTACATAAGCATTCACAACTTTTGCCATGACACTCGGATTTGAGCTTAGGTTCATCCTGTTTTCACTGCTTTGGAGGAGGTGGTAGCACAGTGGTTAAAGCACTGAATGTTGTAAGTTGCTCTGGTAAAGATTTACATTTACATACATTACATGTAAATGCTTATCCTTAAGATGTTTCTACAACTTGATTGGAGTCCACCTGTGGTAAATTCAGTTGACTGGACATGATTTGGAAAGGCACATACCATTCTATATAAGGTCCTACACTAGTTAACAGTGTAGGAGCACAAACCAAGCCATGAAGTCCAAGGAATCCAAGTGTACAGAAAACATATCTGTAGCTTTGAAGCTCCAAATGAGCACAGTGTCCTCAGCACAGAAGCAACTTAGTAAAAAGCACCTGAAGGACTCAGACCATGAGAAACAAAATTATTGAACTCTTTGGCCTAAATGTCAAGCCAAGAATGTCAGGCACTGCTCATCACCTGTCTAATACCTACAGTGAAGCATGCTGGTAGCAGCATCAGGCTGTGGGATGTTTTTCAGCAGCAGGAACCGGAGACTAGTCAGAATTGAGCGAAAGATGAATGCAGCAATGCACAGAGAGATCCTTGATAAAAACCTGCTCCAGAGCGCTCTGGACCTCACACTGGGGCGACGGTTAATTTTTTTTAAAAGGACAACGACCCTAAGCACACGGCCAAAATAACAAAGGAGTGGCTACGGGACGACTCTGTGAATTTCCTTGAGTGGCCCAGCCAGAGCACAGACTTTACCCCGATTAAACATCTCTGGAGAGACCTGAAAATGACTGCACTGACGCTCCTTATCCATCCTGATGGAGCCTGAGAGGTTCTTCAAGGAAGAATGGGAGAAACTGGCAAAAATAACTGTGCCAAGCTTGTAGCATCATACTCAAAAAGACTTAAAGCTGTAATTGGTGCCAAGGGTGTTTCAACAAAGTATTGAGCAAAAGCTGTGAATACTTGGGTACATGTGATTGATTTATTGATTTTCCTTTTTTTTTCATAAATTTGCAAAGTTTTCAAACAGACTTCTTTTATGTCAGTGACCACTGTTCCTGCCCCTCGTCCCTCCACGGATCTTTCCACTTTGTCCAGGCCTGCCTCTGGATAGTGTTCTCTTTGTTTGGAGGCCACCCTGTGCAGCTGGGGAAGGTGGTTCCATGAAATTCCCGAGTAAGAACGGGAGCTTTGAGGATGGATTTGGACTGTAGTTAATGTCAACAGTCTGCTACATTGACTCAGGACTACAGTTTGCTTCTGATCATCGTATATCTGCAATAAATGGACATTCGGTGCAACCCAGATGAGGATGGGTTCCCTCTTGAGTCTGGTGCCTTTCAAGGTTTCTTCCTTATGCCATCTCGGGGAGTTTTTCCTTGCCACAGTCGCCACCCGCTCGTTCATCCGATTGTGAAATGGGATGTTCAAAAAAATATGAATATAATGCTTGTGTGTCCACAAACCTTTGTCCATATAGTGTATCTTAAACTCTTTAAATTTTCTGCATGTTTCAGCCTGAAAAGGTTTTATGTTTGTTATGCGAATTTGTTACGATGCATATACTGTAACACTGCATATTTTTTCAAAGAGCAAAAGTCAAACCAGTGTGGTATAGAAACCAGGAAATCATCTGGATTTTGTTTTGCTCAGCTTCTAAAGTCCTACTCATGGAATTTAACCACACTGTTAAATGGAGCATTGTTGTGTGTATAGTTTTTGGTTTTCTATTTTGGAGCCAGACAGATGGGTTTTTTTCTAGACCACTTAGGTTAAACAATAACTTACATAAAGGGACACCCTGCAGGATATCGATTTTATGCCTAGTTGTAGCCCTGTCTCTCCTCTTTTAGATTCAGGTTTGAGTTTTTACTCATACTATATTTTACATGCAGTGATTTTGTTCGTTCGTGGAAGTTCAAGTTATATCCTAATGTAAATTCACTCTTTTTATTTTAGTGTTTCCTCAGTTGTATTTTCACATGCTACGTCAGAGGAGAAAGGTGCTTCATGGGGAGGTTATAGTGGAGAAAGATGAGTAAAAGTAAAATCCCAGGCCGTGCCATCCACCCCAACAATCAATTGATGCTCAGACCTGGACACAACAGAGAAGAAAAGATAATATCCGACGTGATGATCAGCAATAAAACCTACAATTTGCAATACACTGGAAATGCTTCAGTAGCCAAATCTCTGCTACGACCACTCCTGGTGTCTATCACTTGAATGGAAATACTCTTGGAATTTCTGAACATCCAAAGTATGGTCAATTACATGCTTTAGTTATATTTTATGTGGTTCATCCAAAAGGAACTGGTAATTGACTAAACCTCTAATTTGGATTACACCCCCCCCCACACACACACACACACACTGAAATCCTCTTCTGTAGTTTCTAGTGTTCTGCTCATCTGTAGTGGATTGATTCACATTTTGGATTAAATCTCTAGTATGGATACGGTGTCAGCTTTCACTGGACTCAACCTTCTCTGTATTCGGAATGTAACCAAGAGTGAAGAACGAGGGTAAAAAAATTATCTGCTGATTTCTGTGAATGCCATTGGAAGGTTTTGAACTGGTGCGTTTACTCAAGAAACACCAGTGAGATTAGTGCATTTGAGGAAGGGATTTTTTAATGATAAAATAATAATAGGAGAATGCAGAAAAAAAAAAGAGTCCCAGACATTTATCATTTTAGTTGTGAGAAACAGTGTACATGGGAAAAAAAAACAAACAGCTTTTGCGTCTGCATTCTAAAAGATTTAAACCTGGTATGTTATGTTAGCAATAAAACATAAAAGTATTGTTATAGTAAAATAATTAATGGCGAGCTGACGTATCACCGTTACCGACCCAGAACCTGGTTATTTTTTTCTTTAAATAATTAAAACACATTAGGAATATTTAACATTAAGTCCACAAAGCAAGTTTTCTTTCCGTTTATAGTTTAATGTTCAACAGTCAATCAACAGCCAACACCTTCACCAGGCTTTCGGTTTTCTTATACTGTAACTAAATGACAAAGAAATTTAATGAGAACCAAAAAGTTTACTGTTGCAAAATGCTAAGATTTCTTTCAGAAATGTTAACTCTTCATACATAAAGGTTTGCCATATTAATGACTATTCTTTGTCAAATAACACGTATTTTTAAACCGTTCTCCATGAATCAGTCTTATATTATGTGGAGCATCCGTCATAAAGTCCCTGTTACATAAAAGTTACTATAGCGTAAAAGATATTACAGTGAACACATGAATATAACCGTCTGCTTTGCTTTGAGTTGTGCTGTTAGAGAACGTAAATCATTGATCAAAATGCTTTCTGACCAATCAGAGTACCAGATTGACTAGGCTATGGTATAAATTTTAGTATAGTTTATCATCAAACTGTTCAGCCAGCAAAAGTTCGTCCCGTTTCTGATTTAGTTTCAAATGTTTATACACGAGCGTGGTGTCAGGATGAAGGGGGAAAATGTCGCAATTTTATTTTTAAAACTTCGACCGGACTATGACTCTGTATTTCTTCAATGTTTACATCACTATATGGTGTTTCAAAATCGGTGAGGATCGTTCAGGGATAAATAAAAACGAAACAGTGAACCGACAGGTCAGCATGCTCTCACTTCGACACAGTTATATACTCACAATTTCAGATTCTCAAGAAAGCCATAAATCTGTTCTGAACCCTGACTAGCTCCGTCAGTCTTCATAGCATGGTGTATTTCGGTTCATTCCATGTCATGTTTCCTTGTGTTGACATCCATCACAGATCTTGTAACCACTAAATCAGAAGTGACGGAGTTATGCTTTTTTGTGGTTATGAATGGAATAAAAATTGAAAACAGCGAGTGGCAACCATTTAGTTTTCTTAACATTTCAAGGTATAAATGATTTTTTTTTTTCTGATGGTATTTTCATTATGAAAACTCAGACAAAGACTAAATCGGACTATCGCAGAATCTCAATAAAATGTAACACGATTACACGGTGCTCTATTCTTTTTTTACAGATAGTTGCATTAGACTTGGGGGACAAATTTGGGATGCCATTGTGTACCAGTGTTATTTCTCTGAGTTCATCTAAATACCCCACAACTAACAATAACACCAAAAACCAAGGTTACCAGAGTATTGTCACAATGCTGCATCGTTGTATGGTTTGATAAATGAGACCACTGAAGTTCATGCCTACCACAGTACACGGTCTTATATATATTGAATAAAATAATTGTGAGTAAATTATTCGGGGTTTTTTTTTTTTCCGGATCCATGCAAAACATCCTGTATACTGTAACAGCCAATTTCACTCTGATTCTGACTGAAATGGCTCCAAGAACTGTGATGGCTAGGTTTGCAGTCGAAACCTCCTACAGAAAACCTCCTTCATAGTGTGAAGAAAATGACATAGAACAGTCTTTTCATTTAGTTTTTGTCTTTTTTTTTTTTTTTTTTTTTTTTTTTTTTTTAGAAACAAATTTGTTGAGTAGTGTCTCCCTCTAAGGTGCTACTGTTACATAATTTTATTCTTCTGTGCAGCTGAGGAGGTAGGAGACAAAGACAAAGAATTTGAAAAGAAGCGTAATGACAGTTTAAAAATGTGAATACTTACGAAAAATGGATATGTTCGTTAAAATAATAAGTGCACTGCAAGTTTTTAAGTGTAATGAATAACCATCATGATAATTAAGTGAAATAAGCAACGAGGAAGAAACAATAAAAATGACTATGACAATGCACTTATGGTGTAGAATTTACTTTCCTTATTTATTACACATCAGTAATAACTTGGGGGCCGGCAAATATTTTTCCTATTATTGATTTATTTATACTGTAGGTAGTGTATGTGTGGGAAAAAACATGAGCATATATATAAATATATAAAAGAAATGGCAGGTTAGTATTCACAATATAAAACATTTTTTTAGTAAAACTTCAAAATTATATACATATTTTCCATATAGTAATGAGATTACATCATTACAACATTAATGAGCATCTTTACATGTGTTAAGCTCAAAGCTGAGTGGTAATGGCTTCTTGATGATTATGAACTGACTGTCCAGGAATGATTTGATTACATAATATCAGTGGAGAGCAGACATTAAACAGCCCACCTTACCCCAAACACTGCAGCTTACTACTTCTACAATATGGTCTTTCTTTATTTGTCTTCTCTGCATCACCTTCACTTGCCATCTATCTCTAACACAAGCTGCTATGTTGTTTGACCACATTTATCTGGGACACACACTACATCTGCTACACTACAGATTTCAGCTGTTCGCTGCTTTCTCGCAAATGAATCCAAGCTCTTGGTCGCAGTAAAAGTCGTTCCATTTGCCTCCGTGAACGAGGCCTGCACAGTCCTCTCCTTCATCATGCCCGTGGTGCCAGTTATCAGGCTGACCAGGCCTCCACTTCCTACATGAAAACACCCACAAACAAGCAATTATAATGTAGCCAACGTCCTAAGGCTCCATCTCAGCTAAAACCAGTGTTTAGATAGACATTCATTTACATTTCCAGCATTTTGTAGATTCCCTTATCCAGAGCTACATTTATCTCATTTATACAACTGAGCAGCTATTGGGTTAAGGGCCTTGCTCAGGGGTCTAGCTTGTTGTAGCTGGGATCTGAACTCTTGCTTTAACCACTAAAATTCCACCTCGAAAAAATAACACGTATGGCATTTGGCAGACGCCCTTATCCAGAGTGACTTAAAAAATAGCAGTTAAGGGTTAAGGGCCTTGCTCAAGAGCCCAGGAGTGGCTTGGAGACCACTAAGCTACCACCTCCCCTTCCAAGGTATACTTACGTGAAAGTAGGCTCTGAGCCATCCACCCACTGCCAAACATTCTCCTTTTGTCGATCTGTCAACCCCAACCAGAAAAACCCTCTACCAACTGTGTGGAGAAGTAACCAGTCCTGAGGATAGAACACATTACATATTCGTACTGTAACATGACCGTATAGTCTATGAGCTCTTCCTTGAGCAAAACGTTTCTGAAACTGTAGGAATCCAACCCAGAATGTTTAAATGCTTTCTCCTCTCACCTGCTCTTCATTACCGTTGATGATGACCATGGATGAAGACATACTATTACACTTTTGAAAAGCATTGTCAAAAGTCAGTGTTTGAGTAGAGAAGAAGTAACAGCTGTTCAGGAACCATACCCAGTCATCAGGGCAGACATCTCCACCTATATAACAAGCACACACACAGCTCTGATGTGGGTATAGTGTGTTTACATCAGTGCCTATTTACACCACCCGTTTTGACAGTGTCATCCACATTGATTGTGTCTAACTGGTTTCATCAGACAGGAAGTAGCAGATTGTGTGGGTGTGTATATGTGCATCGAAGATTGCAATGCTTAGTGTGTAATTATGTCTGTATCTAATCAAACGAAATGGCGAGTACTAATTATGTCCTTTTCTAACAATATTTGGACAGGATATCTCAGTACATAAACATCAGTCTGTAAATACTTTTTCAAATAAAAAGTTTACAGTGTAACAGTAACTGGAAATTAAGCATTGCTCAATCCTCCACAAAACAAAAAACTCCCTCAGCGATGTGGCAACTGAGGACCACTAAATCACCAAGGACAGCGGGTGGATTTTGGTCTGGACTGCAGCTGAACGTTCACTGAAATGTTCTTCATTTTTTCTTTCACCACTTTGTTGCAACAAATGTTCTGCATATTTCTTATTGCTCAGACTGATATCAAACTTTGCTTTTGCCAATTCTTCGATGTATAAAGAATTTAAAGGCAATTGTGCAATATCTTTTGGCACATCTTAAGATTTTATCAAACATTAATGACATCATAGGCTATTTTTCAACTTTGCAGATGTGATTTGTTCAAGAGCGCAAATGCAAACCATATCTGAACACTGACAGCTGTAATGCTTAGGGGATTCTGCTTTATTCCAGTCTCCTCACTAAGGATACACTGAAGCCAAAATCAAGGCTCCGAAAAAAAAACAATAACCCAGGTTCCAGTCTTTTATTTCCACCTTCCATTATGATATGCTTCTTTGATAAAGCTACTAAGAATGACATTGCGCATTTCCACTCAAACGTCCAAGTTGTATAGAAGTACTACGAATAAAATCACTGAATTACTGAATCACATTATTCTACTAGTTTTCCAGATGTTCTGTATGACAAGTTTCAGCGGTGGACAGTAGAGAAAGTAAATGTTTTACTGTACTTAAGTAGTTTTTTCGTGTATCTGTACTTGCTCTGATTTGAACTTGTTTCGATCGCCAGTTGATGGTATTTACTGACAAACGTACAGTTCAGCATCAGTTCAACAGCAAGCAGTACATTTTAAGAGGTTTTTTTAAGGTGAAAAGAAGGGTTTGGGCTCATGATAATTTTAATAGACAATCAGTCGTTCTATCAGTAGACTGGTGTGCTGAGAGTAACAGAGTCTTTTAACATAAACTGAGTTGATTAAGCAAATAGTCTTGTGACAAACATGATGATAAACATTATAGACATAATAAATCATAGTACTTTGGATACATACACGTTTGTACTTTTACTCAAGTGAAAGTTTAAAGGCAGCACTTATGCTGGAGTAATATTTTACCTACTATATCTCTACTTTAACTTAACTACATGTACTTTGTCCACCACTGACAAGCTCTAGAGTTTCATTTAATAGTTGCATCTGGCTCAGATTGATTGTAAACCTATAGAAGGAATAGCTGCTGTACCAATATCTGTCTTTTGCAATGAACTTCTTTTTAAAATGTGTGATTAAACCTCGCTGCCTATGTGTAATGTGTCTCACCTAACAGAGAGCGCATAGCAACTAGTGGTAAAGCTCCTTCTGGTGGGACAGGTATCGTTGGAAATGAAGCTACATTTCCTGGTAACCCTGGTGGTCCGGGAGGTCCCATAGGCCCTGGTAATCCCATAGGTCCTGGCTCCCCTACAGGACCAATTGGTCCACGTATTCCCAGTGGCCCTTGAGAACCCAGGGGCCCTGGCATCCCATCTTTGCCTGGCAGTCCAGGTGTGCCAGGCTCTCCCTTTGTGCCTTGTGGTCCTGCACGGCCTCCTGAACCTCTTGAGCCCTTTGATCCCAGGCTACCACGAGGTCCTTGCATACCTGGGATACCTGAAAAACCAGGAGGGCCAGCGCTTCCTTTTTCACCCTGAGAGCCTGGAGCACCTGACTCGCCTTTATCACCTCTCTCACCTTTCTGACCGGGAGAACCGACTTCACCAGCAAGGCCTTTTTCACCACGGGGGCCTCTTGGACCAGGAGGGCCTAAAATAGCAATAGAAGAATAATTGAACTGGTTGTTATGAGGGTTAGTTAGGAAATTGTGGTTTTCACAACTGAGTAAAGGCTCACCATTGTGGTGTTTTCAACAACTAGAAGAATTTCCATTTGCACAATTCAACGCATTCCAATCGACCTTCCTTACAGAAGTTTAGTTTCTAATATGCATCTCTCATAGATGCATTTAAGATATACTTTATGTACAGAGATTAGAATTTAGCAATCAGCTATATGTTGAGTGAGAAGAGTCCATAATTTTTTTTAAAGTACGGTGTGGTCCAAAAGTACTGGAACGGCACATTTTTTTTGTTTTGCTATAAACTAAAAAAAAATATCTGAGACAACATATCAGAATATCAGCATTGCATGTTTGATATTTACATCTAGGTGTGCTAAACTATTTAAAAGATGGCACCTTTTGCTGCCAAAAAAGACAAACCAACATGAAAACTAGAGAGATGCCAATGGGAGAAAAGCAAATCCTTCATGCTAAGAAAAGACTATTTGCATAGACCTTAAGCACAGTAAATAAAACAATTTCTGGAAAAAAACAAACACTGATGTACTAAAAAAACCTGAAACAGTTCAGCCAAAGGAAACATTAGTAGTTGTTGAAAGAAACATTGTACGAAAACCCCCGAAAGACTTCCCGCTCAGCTAAAAAATTGGGTGGTCTACAATTAAAAGTGCCACAAATGCATGTTAATATCAGGAAATAAAAACAGAAAATTCAATCTTTGAGCCTAAATGTATAATTTGATCTCAAACACAAATGTATTCATTGTAAACAACAAAAAAAACTGTTCTTGCACTCACTCGTGTCCGTCATGTGCCTCAAAAAGAGTTTCTTGTCCTCCCAAATTTTTTAATTAGAATAAACTTTAAGGTATAAACTGACAGATAACTTTGATAATGCGTGAGTTTCTAGCCTGCATAATTTCATACCTTGTAATACTGTAAAATTGGTGATTAGCTGAGAGTGCTTGGTGTCCACGAGCTTCATTTCTTCCATGATAATGGAAAGACTGCTGACTTCTTTGTCTAGCCGAGCTGAAAGGTCATCCTGCTGCAACTTCAGAGCAGACCCATCTGCGTGTGTCTCAGCCAGGGTCCTGTTTAAATTCAGCAGGAGATCTGAATGTTGCCCCACTGTGTCCGAGCAGCTCCTTAAAGCACCGAGTTCTCCGTTCACTCCCCCCAGCATCCACGTGGTATAGCTCACATTTCCTGTGACCCTGTTAATGTTTTCTTCTGCTGTATCCAGCCTTTCCTCTATTCTATCGAAGCGAGCACTTGTTCGGCTGCCATAATCCAGTTGCTGTTCCTGTAGCTCTCTCAAGTTCGCTGCGTTACCATCGCTGAGCATGCTTATGTTGAGAATTTGATTTAAGATGCTAGCTAGCCGCACGTTTGCCTCCCCCAATCCATGCACAGTGTCCAGAACTTGGGTGGATGCATTAAATTCAGCTTTTTCCAGATTCGTGGTTTTTTCCTTAATCCAGTCCTCTATGCTGCCCACTAGCTGCGTCTCCCGCCGCAGATTTAGCACGTCGTTATAGGTACTCTGCGCATTCATGTCTGCGACTTCCAGTGTGCGCTGCAGTGCTGCTGTGATAGCGTCCTGCTGCATTTGTGTGAAGTTGAGACGGTCAATGGAAAACTGGAGCATGCGCTGTGCGTTGGTGTGCGTCTGCAGGTTTCGCTGAAGCCGCACAGTGTCCCGCTGCAGCACAGGTGTGTTTGCGGCAACCGAGAAGAGTGTAGCGTTAGCAAAATGCAGCGCGCCGGCATGGGCGTTTAGCTGCGAGTGTAAATATGCCTGCACCGAAAGCACATCTTGTGATGATGATCGGAGCTGCTGCAAAACAGCAGCATTCCTGTTGACAGAGTCGGAGGCAGCGGCGAGCTTTTGACGCAACACTTTTAAACCTGAACGAAACATCTGCAGCTCACTGGATGTGTTCTTCAACTTCATACCAGATTCGTCATCTGATACAGGCATACGGAATCAATCGAAAAACATTAGACAAGGGAAAAATTAGAGGGGGAAAGAAAATAAAGGGTTTTGACAGATAAAAATGTATATATTCTAAATTGATTAATGGACAACAAAGACTTCTTGATTGAAATTCTAAATGTTTAGTATTACAGTACATTAGAACTTACCTATCTTCCTTACATCGGTCTCCATAGCACTGATTTTGCCCTCATAGTTGTGCATTCCCTTTGTAACACCATCCACTTTCTGTACCACTAAAAGGATCAGTCAAAGATCAAAGTTATTTGATATTTCTTATGGATGATCAGAAATTTGAATAGCATTTACACATATATGCTCAAGGGACTATGATTTTACACTCGTTTTTGAAAGTTCTGTCGTACTATTAATGAAAACGACTTTGGTTACTTGTTTTGCGTCAGTTTGAGGTAAACGCCAATATTATTTGATGTTACAAACCTTAACATGAACCTAACATTTAGCAACGTGTAATACACCCATTACAAAACATTTCCCATAAATGAAAAAAAAAAAAAAAATATATATATATATATATATATATATATATATATATATATATATATATATATATATATATATATATATATATAAAGTGTCAAATAGTGTTTAGCCTGGCTTAAACACTACATTACATGGCCAAGTTGGATCCATGCTAATGGCTTTGATCTTTGGTCAAACTATTAGCAGTTTCTCTCTCTCTCTCTCTCTCTCTCTCTCTCTCTCTCTCTCTCTCTCTCTCTCTCTCTCTCTCTCTCTCTCACACACACACACACACACACACACACACACACACACACACACACACACATACATAACAGTCACTAAAAAAAAAACATTGTTAAAGAAGATAGGACCATCTGGAAACTAGGAGAACACCGTAAAAAACAAAAAGGTTTACAGATAAGTGACAGTCTTGATTACTAACGTCTGCCTTGTCCTTGCAGGGTCACCAACGGATGTAAGTATTTTGGGTGTACACACACACACACAGACACACACACACACACATTCGCAAAGCTGTGGTTACAGCCACTACAAAACAAATAAACCCACTTTTGTATCCATGGCAAAGAAACAGCACTAAATCCTTATTCTTGGCTGGAATAAGACCCCACAGAAAACACTGCACATGACCTCATTCGCACAGGAACAATCCGAACACGAAATAATATAAACACGCCAATAAAAGTGCAACAGTCTACCCAAACCAAATACATTAAACATAAAACTAACATGAGGCAAGAACTTCAAGATCATTTGCTGACAAAGTTTAGGATTATCCAAAAGATGGACAAGAACACGAGGAATGTGTCACGTGTATGCGTGATACCTTTGTATCCCAGGATGGCTACAGCAATGATGAGAAAGATGCAGAGAATGTACAGAAGGCCTATGGCTGCCTTCAGGGCCCACTCACTCTTACATTTAGTGCACTGAGTTCCCTCCTGAAAACCTGCAATCAGACGTAAGATCTTTACATGTCACTTTGATAATGATCCATGCACAGACAAGAAAATAAACCTGCAGGCAAAAACAAGCAAGTTGAAAATGCTCAGGCCCCCTAATTGCTGCCTCTTTTCATGGGAACACTTCATGGGTCCAGTGATGCTGGTGTTTCAGCTCTCCACTTCAATACCTTATGTCATTTGAATGTTTTTTTTTCCCCCAGGTCTGACATTTTGTACTAAATAAAACCCTGATGACTACAAGTTTTCCTTAAACAATTTCCAAGTTGATTTTTACAAAATTACAAAACCGAGTCAAATATTTAAATGCATTCCGACTCGCAAATCTTTGCAAACCTTACGCGAATTCATTATTAGACATATGAACTCTTGACAAAAGACCAATCGGAGGTATGAGGATGTTAGTTTAAAAAAAATTCAGCAGCTGGGCTTAGTGTTCAACACCTGCAAAACAACTGCATATGGACTGCTGATGCCTTTATGTGTTTAAAATATATTTATTTAAGATATGTATTTCATGTATTCAGTTTGATCAAAGGTTTGTGGACACCTGACCATAAGATTTGTACATGTTTTCTGAAATGTTTTTCACAATTAGCCCCCGTTTGCTGTTATAATACCCTTAACTCTAGTAAGAATAGACTTGTGGTTGTGGAGGTTCCCTGGTGGTCTATTGGTTAGGATGCGGCGCTCTCACTGCTGTGGCCCGGGTTCGATCCCCGGTCAGAGAACCAACCCCAGCCATTAGGGTTGCACAAGCCTTAGTGCCGGTCCCAAGCCCAGATAAATGGGGAGGGTTGCGTTAGGAAGGGCATCCAGCGTAAAAACATGCCAAATCAAACATGCGGATGGTCCGCTGTGGCGACCCCTAACGTGAGAAGCCGAAATAAAGTTTTAGACTTGTGGTTAGCAAAGTGAGGTACTGATGCAGGATGAGGAGGTTCAGTCAGTGATCCCAAAGGTGTTTAATATCTTGAGGAGCTCAGAGCTCTATAGCAGACCACTCAAGATCTTCCACTCTGTATAAACTGTATAAACCATATCTTCATGGAGCTCGCTTTTGTGCACATTGTCAAGCTGGAACAGGTTTGGGTCTTCAAAGCGAGATGTCCCAAAACTTTTGTCCTTATACAGTAGTTGTATAAAGAATTGTATTGTGTGTATAAAAAAAAAAAAAAGAAGCTCTTACCAAACCTCTTGTACCCAAACGACTGGACGTCCTCTTCTTCAGTGAACTCGTCTTTGAGAAATAAAGAATAAAGGAGAGAGAGAGAGAGAGAGAGAGAGAGAGAGAGAGAGAGAGAGAGAGAGAGAGAGAGAGAGAGAGAACAACATAATATCACCATATCTTATGCACATTCGCCCTGCCAAACAACTTCCCAATGACACAATAACATGCAACAGCTTTCAGGGCTACTGATGAATATCCCTACTGCGTCTAAATGAGAAAACATCACACGCCGCGCTGTCAATATCTACCAGATGTTCAACAGCAGGCGATCTCGCGCGCACGCACAAACGCACGCGCGTAAACAACTAAATGCATGTCCTTATGTCCTGTGCATGAAATGTACCGCGTCTCACCTTTCATCGCGCTCGATATTCAGCGAAAAACCTCGCAGTTTGGCACAAAAATTGGAATAACAAAACAGTTTTTGACGTCTCGAAAAAACTCAAATCAGTTTACCCTCCATGATTTGAAAGAAAAAAGCGTCTTTCCCTGCTTTACTGCTAGTCCTGGGGGGAGAAAAAAGTTTCAGTCCAACCAATTTTCCGTGCTTTCATTATGGAAATTTCCAGTGCTTCCTGTCTAACATTCTACTGAAGCATTTCTAATATTTCAGCTCGAAAATAAAGTACGCCTCAATCCCATCACTGCTCCACACCAGCACTGATCTCGTCTAGCAGTGGTACTGTGACATAGGGTTGCCAGATCCGCGAGGAATTAACCCATGACAATACAAACCAACTATCTCACCGAGCAACCCCAAGAAAACCAAAATAAATACAGTATTAAATTAGCACTTTCCAAGTTTGCTTTGTAGAATTCAATATGTATATTTATATTAAGTTTGTAATCCAGCATACCAGTGTAGATTTATGTATTGCTAGAGACTCAAAGCACTTTTGTACGTCGCTCTGGATAAGGTCATCTGCTAATGCTAATGTTAATGTTAATGTAAATGTAAATGTAAGTATTGTGTATTGAAATCCTAAATGTCATTCAAACCCCTTGTTTTATACGGAAATCCTAAAATCCTAAATGCACTATAATATTGTTTTGTTTCTTGTTTTCTCGTGATCACGACTTCATTTTCTCGTGATCGCGACCGAATTTTTTAGCTAAAACAAAATGTGTTTTCTCGTTACCTCGACGTAACAAAACTGCTCATCAGGGAAAACACACATCATTCACCTTAATTCTTAAAATTCTGTAAAGCTGCTGTGAGACAATGTCCGTTGTGAAAAGCGCTATAGAAATAAATTAGAACTTGAACTCAATGATTTGCGCATGCGCAGTACACGGATGTAAGCGTTTGTCAGACATTTCAGTGTGGACGAAAGTGTGAAAGTGGAGCGTTTTTAGACGCTGTTTTCAAATTTGTCCAGATGAATGTAAACATAGTCTTGAATACACACAGGGCTAACATGACTCAGGTGGAAACAATAGGAGAATAAAGAGGGACACTGAGGCAAAATGACAGGGAAACACAAGGACAGCAAATACAAAAAAACTAACAAAAAATAAACTGGAAACCTAACAGGATCCTAACAGAAATTGTCAGATTTAAACAGATTTGGGCTGCTTAGTTCCAGTGAAGGACAATTGTAAAAAGTACATCATACAAAGACATTTTAGATGTGTGCTTCTAAAATTCCAGCAGTTTGGGGAAAAATAATATCATAATAGCTGAGGCTCAAGTGCTATGTACACGATTTTGGCTATATAGTGTATATTATTTGAGAACTATAACACTTACAATAGTTTACAATGTTATAGAAGCTGATTGTTTTCATTCAGAATAACTATGAATAGTCACATGCACTAAATTTGTTTACCTTTAATTTGTTCCTGAAACCATGTATATACAGAAACCATATGTGAGGTATCAGTACTCTTTTGTAAAAACATGCTCTGGCAACACGGCCGTGCAATTCCTCGCACCACACTTACGCCATACTGGATGGACCATGTGACCCATGAAGCTGCCAAGTGCGCGAAGGTTGAAGGGATTTGGTGATATAGTTGTTTGGCGTGGCTCAGGATTACATTACCAAACCCCAGTGGAGCTTCAACCTCAGGTCAAACATCTGCAAACCATTAAGATACATTTCAAAGCTTTCAGTTAGTGCGCCTGAACGGAGGCCAAACATCCTGAAAGTAATAGGAAATGCGCATTTTAGAGTGCGGAAATCCAAGTAATCCATGGTGTACCCAGTTACCTTGACACATACACACACATACACACACATAGACACTTTCTTGCATACACAGGTACTCCTACCCTGCAACAATGCAGGTTAATTTCTAGATCTGCAAACAACTAACTGCAGATGATTTGCCAAACATGCTGTTTTAAGAATGATCATTGAAGTTAGACTTCAATGCCTTCATAGAAAACTCCCTGCTGGTCCTGATCAGGGGGCTTTCAACCCTTTTGGCTGTAGAGCGCAATATGGAGTCTCGGTTTACAAAGTCAACAAATGTCAGCAGGATTTCATTCAGGTCGCAGGCAGGCACACCCAGTTCTGTTTATATGAATAGGCTCTTCAAAAATGACAATTATTTGCACATTATTGTTATTTTATGTGCTCATTTGATAAGCATCATATAATAGACCGATATAGTGCACTTTTAAAAAGGGTGTTTTGTTTACCAGTTACATTATATTGACATCTGGGCATCACAGCCAAATGTAATTCTTCCCCAAAATGTTACAAGTTGGAATGGCACAATTATCTAATATGTCTTCATATGCTAAAGCATCACAATTTCCATGCACTGAAATTAAGCAGTTCAAATATGGTCCAGCATGAGAGGCCACTGTGCATGAAGAAATTTTTGGCAGGTAATTGTGAAATTAAGTTTCCTGCACAAAGTCCTGACCTCAACTACATTGTCGGCAATGGGAAGAGCTAGAGCGCTGTTACGTCCCAGTCTAGGGTTGGGGCGCACAGTGTGATTGAAGGCAAGGGGTATATATAGGTGGATGGAAGTGTATTTGGTAAACGTGTGATGGGGGAATGGAAACACAAACACAGGGGTATCGTAAAACGGAAGGTATATTGATGTACAAGACAGCATGGGGACAGACTTCAGGGTGGACCAATAGCAAAATAATAAACCAAAAAGCACTTTTAACAAATACTAACTACCTACAAATAAAACCCATAAGAAAGACCAAACACTTTCCTATCTCCCTCACCAAAAACAGGGAACAAACTCACACCCAAGAGAAATGGCAGCCACACCTCTACTACCGGTGAACAAAACAACAAATATGTACATATATTTTACAGGTATAATACAGTGAGGTAAACACGGACCAAAATGAGACAGGGCAAACTCAGAGTCAGAATGGGCGTAGGTCAGTAACAGGAAATCACAAAATCTTGGGACAGAATTACGATCAAAGAGATCGTATTCGAAGAGAATTGTATTGTATGCGGTGTGTATTTGTGTGCAGGTGCCATCCCGAGACATGCCAAGTTTTCTCAACCTACATCAGTGCCAGATCTTGCTAATTCTCTGGTGGGTAAATAATGCAAATGCCCACAGCCACTAGAAGAAGGCTTTCTTAGAAGTGTGAAGATTACTACATCAACAAAAAGGGACTAAATCTAGAATAAGAAGCTCGATAAGCACATAAGGGCATCATCGGTCAGGTGTTTACATTATTTGGAGTGCCTTAATGAACCACATGATTTTACCTTAGCTACATTGCTACATTGCTGCATTACACTTTTCCATTCTCTGATAGAAAAACATTTATACACCATTTCTTTGCAATTGGATGCTGAATATGTTCATGAGGAGTGGCTAATGATTGAAAGTGATGTACATTTGTTTGTTTTTTTGTTTTGTTTTTTGCATTATAAGGTGTAGGTTCATGTGACTAAGCTTTGCATAATACTGATTGTTTAGCACCTCTGTCTTTCACAAAAACATTTAGGATTTGAGCTGTGAATGCATCACAAAAACAATGGAATGCTAGTTGAGGCTGATATTACATACACACACTGTCTAGTAATCCTAAAAAAAGCTTCAGTTAATGTTTCTATCATACGTCTGCATTATGTTTAAATAATATGTGATTTCTGGTTTGATTGAGGTTTAACGTAGTGGATCCACCCATGTTTTAGAATCATAATTGACCAGTATCTGTCCAAGGTTTATTAGAGCTCCTTGGCACAGTAGCTAATCAGAGTGGAGCTTTAGGTAAATAATTCAGTGAAACTTAAAGTGTGTTGAAAAAGCTTGACTTCAGTGGATTTTCTCTTTTTTTCACATTGTACAATTAATAAAGAAGACATTCAAAGATGTACTTTCTTCTTCTTTTTTTGACAGCTATTGGCATTCTCCCAGTCAGCCACATGAGGTCGCCACCTACAATGGTTTTCCAACCATTTTGCGAAGTTCCCAAAGTGCTGAGTACTTGTTGGCTGCTTTGCCTTCACTCTGCAGTCCAATTCATCCCATAACATCTCATCTGGATTTAGATCGGGTAAAAGTGGAGGCCGGGCCATCTTATGTGGCACTCCATCACTACTTTTCTTGAAAAAAAAAATGTCTGTTACATAACCTATAGGTGTGTTTAGGGTCGTTCTCCTGTTGGAAAACAAATGATGGTCCCAGTAAGTGTAAACTAGATGGTATGGCATGTCACTGCAAAGAAAAAGTCTGTTTAAAGATCTAATCTTCAATTTCAACTCATCAGATCAAAAGACAATTTTACACTTCTCTAATGCCCAATGCCATATATATATATATATATATATATAGTGTTCCTTTTTGTATTTTTTTTAATTTAGGCATTGGGCATTAGAGAAGTGGAAAATTGAAATTAAAAATTATAAATAAAAAAAATACATATATATATATATATATATATATATATATATATATATATATATATAGTGTTCTTTTTGTATTTTTTAAATTTAGCATTATTATTTATTACTCTTAGTTAGCTTATTTTTACTATTCCTATTATAATTTGGAAGTTGACTCATCACGTGATTCCCAGCAGGCCAATCAGAAGGCTTCCCGCGAACCGCTGACACGTACAACGAAAGCAGTAATCTCATTGGATGATGTTATCCATTGCGTCACCTCCGAACAAAAAAACAAAAACCCGCGAGTATTAAATTCAAGCAGTTCACTTGATCGCTGCTCAGGAACAAAAATGCCGGCCACGAGTGACATACTTTCAAGTGGAAAGTGCACCTCAGCAGGGGAGAAGGTTCCAGCAGATCCATCTCCATTCTCTCTGTTCTGTGATGAACGTGGCTATCTGAACCAGATTCAATACATTCTGCAGAATGGAGTGAAAAAGGGAGATCGTACCGGAACCGGAGTGGTGTCTGTGTTCGGGTTACAGGCCAGATACAGCCTGAGAGGTGGGGCATGTTCACTTTATATCTCTTACACTTTATTACATTATGCTTTATTACATTATGCAGCAGGAAGCAGCATTTCTCCTCTAACGACCCACAATCTGCACATCACCTACTATATTTAGACTGGGACTCAACCACTGGGCCATAGGGATAGAATACCTTTTTTTAAACTTTATTTGTACTTCTATTTTATATATACTTTCATTTTTTATATATGCAAATTTCTGATGTTTTTTCTTTGTATCTATAAATAAAACTCCTACTGATTCCCAATTATGGGGACTTCCATTTGAATTACACAATGCCAGTCAAAAATTTGGACAAATCTTCTCCTTTATTGGTTTTTCTTATCTCCCTTTTTTTTTTTTTTTTTTTTTTTTTTATATATACACTATACAATAACAGTGAAGACATCCAAACTATGAAAGAACACGTATAGAATTTTGTAGTCAAAAGATGAATAACTCTTGCATTTTCTCAACCAGCCACATGAGGTCGCCACCTGGAATGGTTTTACTACAATCTTGAGGCGTTCCCAGAGGTTGTTGAGTCCTTGTTGGCTGCTTTTCATTCACTCTCTTGTCCATCCCAAACCATCTCATCTGAATATAGACCGAGTGACTGCATTATGCAAATGATGCAAATCTATGTAAATATAATTTGTGAATCTGATGAGAGAATGCTGAGTATGCTAAGCTGTTGTCAAAGAAAAATGTAGCTATAATCTAAAGTATAAAACATATTCTGGGTTGTTTAACACATTTTTGTTTATTATGTAATTTTATAGGTGTTCTTTCATAGTTTGAATAGTGGGGAAAGGCCACTAAGAGGAGGAGGCATGTCCAAACCTTTGACTTGTACTGCATGTCATTTAATATCAAGTTCAATTCAATTAATGATTAAATTATATAATTTGTATAATAGTGTTATGCATGTTATTGCACATGCTAAACATTACTGTTAACATTCATACTATTATTCCTGACAATGTGAGCCAATATTATGACCTCCAAATGCATACTTTTCATTATGTTTGAGCTTTCTTAGATGTTTAAACCATAAAACTTTTGTTTGTTTGTTTTATCAATTTTTCAATAATTTAGATCAGTTTCCTTTGCTAACAACCAAACGTGTTTTCTGGAAAGGGATTTTGGAGGAGTTATTGTGGTTCATAAAGGTAAGTGGTTATTTCTTGCGTTTTTTTTTTTTTTTGTCATATTAGCATTAATATTAGAAATATGACAAAGTTATGAGTAATAATGCATTTTTGTAATGTGTTCAGTTGGATTATTATTATTTTTTTTTTTTATCTCTAGATTATAATTTGTTCCATTTACAAATAATTAGATTTGTTTTTGTTTTTTTTCCAATCCTTTTATGAATTATATAAAGAATGCAAAAAATATCTACATATTCATGCATTGCAAGTGAAGTAAATTAAAGGAAAGTCCAATAGAAATGTTGTGTACTTTTCAAACTCTGGTGCAATAGTCAATATTTCTTCTTTATTTTATATATATAGACATATGTTGGTTAATAACCACATGTCAGACTTACTACTTCTTTATTTTGATCTACCAATGAAGAAAAATCCAGCTGAAAAACAAAAGTAATATCTAATAATTTAAAATATTTCAAATACAAAAAAAATTACAACACTCTGGTTGCATAAGTCTGCACACCCGTTCATAATGGGGGTCCTAACTGTCCCCAGACTTATTTGAAAAATAGAAAATCAGGCCTGTAGATAATTAGCATACACCTGCTATCAATTAAAGTGATTCTGATTGAAACCAGATAAGTCTACTGCTGTAGTGATTGCTTGAATGTTCGGGCAATTCTGCTAAGAGCCATGGGCCACAAAGAGCTGTCGAATAAACTGCGAGAATAAATTGTTAAAAGGTATAATATATAAGATATAAATTAATATCAAAGGCACTAAATGTACCATGGAATACTGTCAAAATGATCATCAATAAATGGAGAAAATGTGGCACCACAGGAACCTCTGAAGTTAATGAGATGACTAAGAGAAGCCGGTATGAGCAAGGCCAATCGATTAATTCAAAATGTGTAATGGTCTAATAAAACAATGGTTGATCATCCTAAAAGGAATGTTTGATCATTAAAGGAACATCATCCAAGAAACACTATACCGACAGTGAAGAATGATGGGGCCTAGCATCATGCTTTGAGGCTGCTTTTCCTTAGCTGGCCAAGGGCACTTGCCAATATAGATGGGAAAATTCATAGTTCCAAATACCAAGATATTTTGGCACAAACCTGCAAATAAAGAGGGATTTTACATTTCAACATGGCAAGGAACCAAAGCACACAAAATAAATAAAGACAATGGCAAATGACAAAAGGATAATCGTGGAAAAGGCCCAGCAAGGGCCCACACCTCAAACCCCACCACCCTAAAAAATAAACGGAAAAGAGACATACACATGAGATCCCATTGCAGTTTGAAGTTTGCAAAGGAGCATGAGATAAATTCCACTGTCTAGATGTGTGAAGTTAATAAAGACTTATTCACAATGACTTAAGCATTAGTTAGTAGGTGTCTTCAGACTTATGCAATCAGGGTTTTTTTTTTTTTTTGTATTTAAAATGTCCCTAATTATTACATATTTATTTTTCTCTCTAGTTCTGTTTGTTGGAATATTGCATTAAAGATGTAACAAGTCTGACATTTATGTTTGTCTTTTTTTTTCTTCTTTTTTTAAACCTACACTTTTCATAAGGGTTTCTAGACTTTTTGTCTACTGCATTGATTATGTGAAAAATTATATACAATTATTTAAAACAATATTCATAGATAGTTTGAGTACAAGTTTTTATTAGTAGTATTTAACTTAAATCTACTTCCAGAATGTTTGTTTGCATTTGGTTTGGCTTCTTGTCAGTCATGTTATTGACCTACAGCTAATACCTGTTCACATTCTTCTAGTTGCATATTTGTATTATTTTATAATTTTTTTGTCCACTTGGCAATGATTGCAAAAGGTCTTTGCATAGGAAGTCTTCATGATCCATCATAGGTTTTAAGGGTGGAACTTTTGTACATGGCTTCTAATCAACTATACCAATGTAACCATTAAACACACTTTGGCTTAGAGAATTCGAAAAATGGGGTTGACTCGGTCCTACCTTTGCATTAGATGACAGTTGGCAACTAATAGTTCATTGTCTGTAATATTTTCTGCAAGAAGGTATGAGCTTCAGACTAATATTAACAAAGCAAACACTCAGCTGCTATTGTTTGGTTTTTCTATAGGTTCAATCCGCATGAACGGCTGAAATGGTGCTTGAATTGCATGCTCTCCTCCAACTGGTTATATATATATATATATATATATATATATATATATATATATATATATATATATATATATATATATATATATATATATATATATGCATGAGTTACCAATAGATGGCAGCAATCTGACACAGATCTTTCTTGTAGGGGTCGACAAATGCGAAAGAGCTTTCAGAGAAAGGTGTGAAGATTTGGGATGCAAACGGCTCAAGGGAGTTTCTGGATAAGAATGGATTCACCGAGCGTGAGGAAGGAGACTTGGGCCCTGTGTATGGCTTTCAGTGGAGACACTTTGGAGCAGAGTACAAAGACATGCATACGGGTGGGTAAACCGTCTATAATAAAACTATTACAGCATTCACTGAACAGGCATAACATTATGACCACCTGCTTAATACTGTGTTGGTCCCCCTTTTGCTGCAAAAACAGTCCTGACTCATCGAGTATTAACAGCATTAACTTCCTCAGCGATTTGAGCTACAGGAGCTCGTCTTTTGGATCAGACCACATGGACCAGCCTTCGCTAAACCACCTGCTTCAGTGAGCTTTGACCCTTTTGACGTCCATGACCCTGTTGGTTCATTACTGTTCCTTCCTTGGACCACTTTTTATAGATACAGACCACTACAGACCAGTAACATCCCCCAAGAGCTGCAGTTTTGGGGATGCTCTGACCCAGTCGTCTAGACATCAAAATGTAACCCTTGTCAAACTCAAATCCTTACGATTGCCCATTTTTCCTGCTTTTATCACATCTTTGTGGAAAATTCACATTATTCACATCTTTGTGGAAATAAATCCAATGTAAATGATTAATCTAGAGAACGCACAACAAAAATGCATATTATTACTCATAACTTTGTCATATTTCTGATATTAATGCTAATATGACAAAAAAGGCAAGAAATAACCACTTACCTTTATGAACCACAATAATTCCTTTAAAATCCCTTTCCAGAAAACACGTTTGGTTGTTCGCAACTTTGAGGGCACTTTCACTTGTCATAATGTTATAATGTTATGCCTGGTGGGTGTAAAAAACATCTACAGTATCAATCACTTAAACTGACTTAAAGCACAAGTATGGCCAGAGAAATAATTAGTTTACAAGTGGAAAAAAAAACATGATCATATTGTATTTTATCTGTAAATACATACAATATTTGGATCATGCATTATTTGGGATAGAAATGGCCCAACATATCTGTGCAGTTTTATAGTGATTTCAGCGAATAAATACATATTAAATGTATTAACATTTGTTGGGAAGATTATTTACTGATTTGTTTGGTGATGCCAACATATAGGCATAAAATCTTGTTTGATTAAAGTCCTAGAACTGAATAAAAAGTGATTAATCGGAGTGTAAAACAGGAAGTACTTTAACTTCTACTTATGTTGTAGTCAATACTAAGTCTGACTCATGTTACCAGATTACTCTGGGCAAGGTGTTGACCAGTTGCAGAAAGTCATCGACACCATCAAATCCAATCCTGAGGACAGGAGAATCATCATGTGTGCTTGGAATCCTAAAGGTACAGATTTTGAGTCTATATAGTATCTCATGTGTGGTGTATGAGTTCCTATGAAGTCATTAACAAAATTCAACCTGTGCGTTTGCTTTATGGGATCTCGGTGGAGATTCTAAAATCCAATAGAAAATTTTGTATGGAAGAAGTGGTTCAGCCTGTTTTCATTAAATGCATCGTTCAACCCAAGCAACCTAGGTACCTTTTTTTGCCTTAAGAAAAAATATAAAAAATATTGCCTTAAAAAAAATATATGTATATGCAGACAACCATTTTCACAGTAGCTCGGTGATATAAGACTTGTCTGCACATGGAGTGCTTTGAATTCTTTGATGCAGGGAAACTTGCTTTGATTCAACTTTCCATAAGAGCAAAGTCATATATTTTCAAGAACACATCCTGTATCAAATGCAGCATTTATTCTTTTCACATACGTGTTTTCTACACAGAGATTTAAAGAATGCTGGAGTTCATATTTCGAAGGCCAGTCAACATTTCATTTCAACGTTTAAAAAAAAAAAAAAGTGATTTCCGTTCCTCTTTTCAGATTTGCCCTTGATGGCTCTTCCACCCTGTCATGCTTTGTGCCAGTTTTACGTCTCGGATGGTGAGCTGTCATGTCAGTTATACCAACGTTCAGGAGACATCGGACTGGGTGTCCCCTTTAACATTGCCAGCTATGCCCTACTTACGTACATGATCGCCCATATCACAGGACTCAAGGTATAAACACACACTAATTATACAGTAAAAGATGTCCTTAAAGATTATATTTGAGTATTTAATAAAAGCCCAATGATTTAGCATTTTAGTTTTACTTTTAAAAACAGCATTTTTACTGAATATTGATGAGTTCTGTTAACGTATAACAATAACCATTATACAAACTGTCAAGGAAGCCATTAATCTTACTAAAAGAATTATTGTTGGTTATAAACTATACAAAAAAAAAAAGTCAAATATTTTTGAAGTTTTATTTCAGGCTATTGTGTTACTCTCATGTTAAGTCTGAATCCTTTCAGTTGGTTCAGTTGCTCATTTGTGCAGGTTTAACTGCACCATCTTCATTGATTCCACTGTTGTAGCCTAATAAATACTGTCTCATTGCTGTTCCTTTAGTGTGTATTATGCATTGTTTTTATTATCTTTCCCTGATCCTATTCAGCCTGGTGATTTTGTACACACTCTTGGTGATGCCCACATCTACCTGAACCACATTGAGCCTCTTAAAGTGCAGGTGAGGTGGATATTATATTTAGTATGTGAATATAATTACATATGTGTGTGTGTGTGCGCGCACAACCAGCACGTAAATTAGTTTTTATTGGGTTTTTTTTCCCTTCCACCTCAATAGCTTCAAAGGGAACCACGTCCTTTTCCCAAACTGAAGATTCTTCGCAACGTGGAGCGTGTCGATGATTTCAGAGCTGAGGATTTTGAGATATGTGACTATGATCCATACCCCACAATCAAGATGCAGATGGCAGTTTGAACAATATAGCCTCTGGGTCCATGTAAAAACACATTCCTTTGTACGTCTAATTTTCTGTTTGACTCGTCCTATTGTTTTGAAGATGTGTATATATGTGTTCATGTAAAATATTTGGTGAAATGGTTTTAATGTAAAATTTCAAATAAACACTCCAACACCCCTAAAACTCGGTGTACCATTTCGTTTTAATATAACTGAATTTAATATGCTTCAGTATGAAAGTCTGAAACAGGCAGAGTAAACAGGATTCCATTTTTTTATTGAAATCCTTTGCATGATTTAATTGCACATGTTTTTGCAATGGTCACATAATCAACAGAAATATAAATCCCATCCCAACCTTTCATTGTTGATTTCAAGAAAAGATTTTTTTGTTTAATCAGCAGGTAGTTCCTCAGAATATTGGTGTATCTGCCCCCAGAATGCATCTCCACACCTCTCCACGAGGAAACTGATATTTCTGCACTGATGCCTCCAAAAACTCACAGGAGAATCCAGGATCCTAATAGGACCCAAAGCAGCCATAAAAAACTCGATTAGAATGTTAAAAACCTCCTGAGTAAAATCAGTGAACATTTAAATCTGAATCACACGTGCGTTATGCTAATCACAAATAAATGCCCATCTGTTGTGCAGAACAATTTAAAGATGCTTTTGCAAACATGAAGTGGATGAACTGTCACAAGCCTTCTGTTTTATAGTGTGTAAACTTGACTCACCTTAGGAGGAATGTAGTGTGCGTTTCTTATTACGGTAGGACTTTGGAAATGCTCGTGAAGATGGTCCACATATTCGCACATCCTTTGGTACAGAACAGGGAGCGAATGAAAAACTGAACACCACACTACAGTACAATAGGTTTATTAATGGTGGTGTATGTTTTAGTTTAAACCGATATTTCCCAAATACTCTGGGTTTACTACTAGAGTGCACAGTAAATGTTCAATCTTACATTCTGGTCCATAAATATTAGGACAAACAATTTCGGGTCATTTTGAAGCATCTATTTCAGTTGTATGGTCTTCCAGGCCTAAAGTTCTGTAGAGTATTCTGCGTTTTTCAAGATTTGACCACTACTTGATTTTTATTGAAGGGCAACCAAATGCAAATTCAATATATGACCTTTCATCTCCTTAAATATGACTTAATTTGGCTGTAATTTGACAAACTAATGATCGACCTGGCCACAAATCTAAATGGATTTCTACAATGTCCAGTTTCTACTGATATACATTTAATCACTACATTCTAACAACTATAGTTAAGGTATGTTAAAGTAGCTTCCAGTCTAGCCAATGAATCAAATGTACACTAACCTCCAATTAAAAAGAATTACACAATTTTTAAGTGTGTGGTATGCACTCTGCGTATCTTACACCCACATAAAGGTCTATACGTTTACATCATTTATCTACTCATCTGCTCACCTGTTGTCCAAGCTGGCGGACACTGAAATATAGTCAAACAGAATGAGATGCTGGACAAGCTCACAAAGACCCACTCCGCCAGCATGAGGACACACCGGAACTGGAAAAAAAATTCACACAAAACCCCATGGATTTATTAAAAGCTCAAACAAGCAAACAATCCAAAACATTGAAAAGAGAGCTCACCTTTAAACTTGGCAGCCATTAACATGATGGCGAGGTTTTCGTTGACGCTGCCCACCCTACAGCTGTCGATCTGAACAAACTGCAGCGCAGACGCTTGCAGGAACTGCTTAAACATCACCCTGTTATGGCACTATCACAAAAATAATACACACAGTTAATCACTCATTCAACCTCTCACACGAAGTACAAGCATTTAATCAAACACACCAACCTGTTCTCCAGTGGCAACTCCAATACCCAAAGGTGCAAGAGCCTGAAACACAGATATATCATTGATAACTCTCTGTAGATCTGAGGCTATATAAAGAATAGGGTTCGAATCGATAACTGACACTTTCTCATTGCTATTCCCACACATGCTGACACTTATTGATTACCTTTGAGATGGCAGCATGCCCAAGGATGTCATCCGGAGAGGTGGGTTCTTCAATCCACAGTGGACGGAACTCTGCTAGCCTGCTTACCCAAGAAATGGCCTCACTGACATCCCATCGTTGGTTGGCGTCAATCATCTAACAATTGTAAGGACACAAGTCACTGAACTGTTTCAAATTTCAGGATCTTTTTTTGAGATATAGGTCTTGTAGGTGCAGGAGAAGTTTTTTTTTTTTTTGTCAAGCTGAATAAACCTTATAATCGACTTCCTTTAAATGAGTAAATGCTTGTGAATGCTAAATTATATCACACGTACACTCTTCTGAATCCAGTAAAAAAGCAAGGCCAGTTCCTTTGTTTCTGCTATACACTGAAGCTATTTGCATTGGAGATTTAATCACGACAAATACGTCTAGATTTAAAAACAACACTAAGGAAAAGGCGTCAGTATCTCGTCTTGGACATTAGTTTTATATAAAGTATTACATAATGCAAAAAATTTTTCAACTCTGTTACACTGACAAACAAAACATCCCTGTTTTAAAGAATTGAGTTTAAAAGATGTGCTCTATTCATGGTTTTCTTTTCCTAAGAAGAAATTTTTTTTTTTACCTTTCCCATCATGTTGCAAGTCTAATAAACTTTCTTTCGACTTCTCCTGTTAGGGGTCGCCACAGCGGATCCTCCGCACGGTTGATTTGGCACATGTTTTTACGCTGGATGCTCTTCCAAATGCAACCCTCCCCAATTTATCCGGGCTTGGGACCGGCACTGAAAATGGCTGGGGTTGGTTCCCTGACTGGGGATCAAACCCGGGCCGCAGCAGTGAGAGCGCCGCATCCTAACCACTAGACCACCAGGGAACCTTTAGCCAAGTCTAATGCTTCTGCAAATTTAGCATAGGAATCTGATGTTTCTAATTCACAAGAAAATCCCCACTTTTTTTTTTTTTTTTTTACTTCTATAGCACTGAAAGCACATGCAAATCCCTGCATTATTACTATATTATAACACCAAAGTGGATATTTGAGCAGATGCTGGTGCAGTCCGAACGAAGATCTGGCCACTTCTAAATGGCTAATACATTTTTTTTGTGGAAAACCTGAAGATTATACGATATGAATTACAGTACACAAAGTATGCAATATGAATGACATATATTAAAATACAATAATAATAATATCTAGTTTAGAATGTTGGAAATTACCAGCAGATTTTCTGGGCCGATCATGTTTCGAATGAGCTTGCATCTGCGAATGTCATCCTGCAAGTCGGCCCCTACTTTCACTTTAAACCTGGTCCATCCTTCGCCTAGTGCAGTAGAACACAGCTACACACACATACACAGGTATAATTAACCTGCCTACATATGCATCCTTGCATTTTTTATCCTGCAGCATCTCTCATTAGTCCATGATCAAAACACACACACCTGGGTGAGCTGTTCGTCTGAATATCCTAGCCAGGCACAAGATGTGGTGTAGGCTGGATAGCCTTCCTTCAGCATCTGGTCCTCTACAAGGTTCAAAGGTGTCATCATGTCATTATTAATGTAACTTGCTGATATGGTTGCATGGTATGGTCTGCATGGCAAGACCTTGCTTTGTGACTGCTTAATCCCGATTGAGTGCACACACAGTTTAAGCCACTATATACACTTCATACTAGGCGATATAAGATAATCCATGCAAAACAATAATTGGAAAATGTGCCTATAATAATTGTGTAACAAAAATATGTTTATCGCGTTGGTTGTCTCATGCAAGGGATCTCTTCATTTAAACAAGGATGATTCTGTACAACCCTGGAGCATTAAAATGACTGAAGAAACAAATGCCCAAAAATGCTGCAGGTTTCCAATCTCCAAACATGACAAACATATTGAAATAGCTGAACCACGTTGCATCAACTAGTTCGACAACCAAAAAATAAATCATAGGTTAGCTATATTTTCATCTCAGCTTATAAATAAATGAAGTTACATTGGTCTTTTCATCTTAGTCATAAAACTTTTAAAATATTATGTTTTACATTGCAAATGTGAACCTAAAGCCTAAATTTCAATTATAAATGGGAGCTCCAGGTGGGTGGTAAAGGATTGAAACACAAGCTGACGCCATGTTTGTTTCTATCAAATTACGCGTGTATGTGATAACCAGCATCCAGTAAATATCTGTGCTATCCAAACCTCAGTACAAGAGATTCCTACCTCTCTGCTGCTTTCCCTTGTTGGCTTTTTCCAGGATATCTATTTCCAGATAGATAGAGAGAGAGAAAGCTTTATAAGCCAAAAATGTTCTGGGTAAATATCATTTAATAATAATGACCTCACCTAATGCTTCCTGCTCGGTGAGCGCATCAGTGATGTAAGTGAAATCTATACAGCGGATGAGCTGTCGTGGGTCCTGTGAACACACACACATACTCCCAATCAAATCCCTCTTGACCTTGTCACAGTATCTAATACAGTCAAACAAACAAAGCTGAGACACACTTTTTTGATGTATATACTAGATACCGAAGTTACAGTGTCATATGATCTTACCATGTCCACGAGGAGCTTCCAAAGGGGCTGTATTAAAAAAAAAAAAATTATAATAATAATTATGTGTATGTAACAAAATCTAGAAAAAAAAAAATCTAGAGGTCACAGATATTTAAACTTATATTAAGATAAATGTAATTGTCTCAATGATCTTGAAGAAGGATTACAAGAAACTTCATGGTATCGTTCTGGCATAAAACTGCAGTAGTTAAAAATGTATTTAAAAAAAAAAAGAAAATGATGCATGAACTGAAATGTTTTACCTTTCCCTCTGCACGTGCCCACATATCCCAGACTGCATTGAGGATGGCGGCCGTTGCCAGCTGAATGACTCCCTTCTCTGGACCAATCTGGCACAAAGTAAAGTCAGTATCGGTGGGTCGGACTTTGCAAATGAACTCACATGCTCGGCTACTTACCCATCTCATCTGTCCATCATTTGCCAGGAGTCTGTAGAATCCTCTAAAGTCACTCACAATCTCCTTCAGTGTTTTTCCAATCACCACAGTTGACAAGGTCTCTACTGCACACACAACTACACAGAGACATGAGAATATACATAATAATATATTATGTTAATTCTGAGAGTAACAAACATGACCTATGTTTAATTTTTGTGACATTTACATTTAGATCTTGACTTCTCTGAGTCATTTTCATGCACATTCTCCCCATGTTCTCTAATTACTTTCAACCTCCCAAACATGAAAGGTGTGTATGGTGGCCTGCAATGAACTGGCATCTCATTTGGGGTGTGCTCCCACCATAATCATAAACAGGTTCATGAAAAATGGTTTTACTGGTTACAATAGGCATTGTACTAATATGAATGAAAACTGTAATAGTCCTTATTGGTTTCCACTGGTAATTAATTTTTCCTTTTATTAATGGCTTGTTATGTTTAGTGGATAAGGACCAAAAGATCACCATCTTAGACTAAAAAAAACATTAAACATCCAGATACAAAATACATTTCCACATGTGCACAAACACTACCAAACAGAAATCATTTGATAAAAGTTTTAATGGTTAAAAGCTGATATTTTGTCATTTGTATTTATAGTAAAACCACAGGACGTTCTATGATGTTTTTTTAATAGTGTTTTTTTTCCAGCAGGGATCACACACATACACTGATCAGGCATAACATTATGACCACCTGTCTTATATTGTGTTGGTTGCAAAAAAATAAGCGTTTTTGAGCTACAGGAGCTCGTCTGTAGGATCAGACCACGCGGGACAGTCTTCGCTCCCCACGTGCATCAGTGAGTCTCGGCCGCCCATGACCATGTCTCCGGTTCACCACTGTTCCTTCCTTGGATCACTTTTGATAGATACTGAGCACTGCAGAGTGGAAAACACCTGACAAGAGCTGCAGTTTCGTCTATTTGTCCATGGTCAAACTCGCTCAAATACTTATGCTTGCCCATTTTTCCTGCTTCGAACACATTAACTTTGAGGACAAAATGTTCACTCGCTGCCTAATATATCCCATGATTCAGTGTAATTCAGTCACCGGTCTTTATGTCATAATGTTGTGCCTAGTCGGTGTATGTACATACATATATATATTTTTATTTGATATGAGTTGCCTACAGTATAATAAAAAAATTTTTAGATGCTTTTTTGTGTGAAGCAATATAATCATTACCACGTGGGGGCGCCTTTTAACAGCTTAAAATGAAAGCTACAGAAACAGGAAGCAGAAAGCTGTTTTCCACAATATCCCAAGCTTCATTAAATACAATAAAAGCAGGTATAATATTGCTAAAGCTCACCGATTTCAGTGCCTCTTCCCACCGTGAAGGTCAAACCAAATCCTTTCAGACTAGTATCTGTATCGAGGACTACATAAGCTGTAGAGTAGTCCGGGTCGGTGTGCTGAAGAGGGTCACATGACACAAAGCATAACCAGTCCAAAAGATTATCAGTGTATTGGAAACAGTGGGAAACCGATCTCAACTCGATCATTAACCCAAACAGCATTAAAAAAAAAAAAAAAACACGTGTATATTAATGCATCTCTCAATTTTTAGCAGAATTGGTTAAGTAGTTATGTCGTGTAAAACCTGCAAACGTGACACACGGTTGTGGTTATATACGCACCATAGCGTCTGACCCATGCTGCTCCAGAGACGTGGGGAATCTCACGTCACTTACTGTCACCTTTGTGATTTTTGCTTGCAACATTTTCAACGTCGTTTCAGTTTGAACTCCTTTGGGGAACCAGGTGAACTTGGAGCTCATATCCCGCCCCTTCTAGGCGATGATTGGCTGGACTTTAGACGTCTGGAATACTGGATGGATGCACATGACTATATTGTTGAGCTTTTTCCCTTTGTAAAACTCTTAACTCACCAGTTTTGCCTGCTATCAACTCATCACTGGATTCAAAACAAGAAAAACACAATGTACTCTACACTAAACTACATAGTCAAGTCAAGATGGCGCCGCAGATGGCAGCCTCGGCACGACTCTCTCTAGTACTTTCTTTCTTTTTGTTTATTGTCTGTGTGTTTAGTTACCCTACCCTAATAACTTACACTAAAGAAGCCCTATTTAATACCCACACTGTCTATACTGTCTCACATTGTCTGTATTGTCTTGTATAGTCTGTTTTTGTTTTGTCTTGTCTGTTTTGTCATGTATAGGTTTTATTTATGTCTGTACTTTTGAGAGTCACTAACAGCTGGAACCAAATTCCTTGTGTGTGTCAACACACTTGGCCAATAAACCTGATTCTGATTCTGATCAACTGTGAAGCAATGATGATTCCTGCTGAAAATAACGTAAGATCACAGAAATTCTAATGGTTTCCACTAAAACAACTATTACAAACCATCATCTGTTAACCATTAAAAGTCATAATAAATGGTTTCCGAAAGAAAAAAAGACATACTTGAAATGATTAATGATATGATGCCCTAATGGGCTCTACCGGTGGTGTAGATATGAGATTTGCAGTAGATATGTGATTTTCAAGATGGTGTTCTATTGGTCCTTAATGGTATCCATTAGATATAGCATGTTCCCAATCAAATCTGACATGTCCAGATTCTCTATTGCATGTTTTTTTTTTTATCATACCTGTATAAGATGTTTCCTCCATTTTTTTAGCACATCCCTGCTAAATTATTATTTTATTGGTTTTAATTTGAGTTAATGGAACCTCTACTGGTCCTTGTGGGTCTCTAGTAATTTGTTGTTTTATATAGATGCTATGTTATGCTATGCTGGAAACCATGTGTATATTTGGCAACTATTAGATGGCATGTTTGCATTTACTAGACAGCAATGTTTTTGCAAGGTTTTTTTGATAATGAAAATGATTTAATAATGTACACAATCCAGCAATGTAATTAAAACCTATAGGTATAGTTTTAATGCTTAAGAGCTGATGGTTTGTATTGGTATTAATAGAGTTTTTTTTTATGTTTTTGAAAAATATGTATGTATGTATGTATGTATGTATGTATGTATGTATGTGTGTGTGTGTGTGTGTGTATGTATGTATGTGTGTGTGTGTGTGTGTGTGTATGTATGTATGTATGTATGTATGTATGTATGTATGTATGTATGTATGTATGAATGTATGTATGTGTGTATGAATGTAAGTAGGTATGTATGTATGTATGTATGTGTGTGTGTATGTATGTATGTGTGTGTGTATGTATGTATGTATGTATGTATGTATGTGTGTATGTGTGTATGAATGTAAGTAGGTATGTATGTATGTATGTATGTATGTATGTATGTATGTATGTATGTATGTATGTATGTATGTGTGTGTGTATGTATGTATGTATGTAAGTAGGTATGTATGTATGTATGTATGTATGTATGTATGTATGTGTGTACGTATGTACGTATGTATGTATGTATGTATGTATATATGTATGTACACATTTTAAATTTGTTAAAATAATTGTGTCAGCGCAGGAAAAACACTAATATATGCAAGAAGGCATTATTGTGCTGAACTAAACCTTTATTTCCACATTTCCATATTTCAGATTTACAGATCTTTATTTTTAAATAGTTTTTTTTTCTTAGTCACCTAAAAAACTAAGAGTGATTATATTGCTTATATTTAGTATAAACACACCAAGATATTTTACTCTTTGTATCACCCTCTTGTCTGCATTTGCCATGTAAAAATCCAATATATATATATATATATATATATATATATATATATATATATATATATATATATATATATATATATATATATATATACAAAACTTTCATGAATACTACCTATGACTTAAAATATGAAAAGAAAGAAAAGCCACAGACCAAAAAGACACAAATTTTTCAGCCATATTGTGTCCAAAATATCAGTAACTGTATATCAATTTCTCATTTAAAAGACTGTACAAAACTAATATCCTTTCACAATTATATTATAATTATTATAATGAATAATGGCATGGCTGTCCTGCTGATATTAAGTATAACTGCACGGTTGTGAGTGCAATATTGTTTAAGTAATTGCTTTGTCTATGTCAGGATTGTAGTGAATTTGATGCCTACACCAGAAACACTGGGCTTGAATACCATTTTTTTCACAGCTTGCACACACACACACACACACACACACACACACACACACACACACACACACACACACACACACACACACACATTAATTGATTTGGGTAATATGTCTTTCATTAGTTAGATCAGCTGTATTGGATTTCAGCTGGAACTGAATGCTGGAAGTAAAATATTAATCAGATGACAATTTAACAAATGTCAAACGATCAAACCAAAAAGTTTTCCGTCTCTTCTACTTTTTGTGCACTTTATTTTATTATATATTTCTTATTGATTAAATGCACTTTCTGCCGATTAAAAACCAAACACTGAAATATAAAATATTAATACGTATCCAGACCCTTGGCTGAAGAACTCTACATTGACCTCAAGCATATCCTGTTTACTTTCATCGTCTTGAGATATCTCCAGAACGTGATTGGTTTTAAATTTAGTTGATTGGATATCATTTAGAAGGTGCCACAAGCCACAATTTGTGTCAGACCAACTTTTCAAAGACTTATATGACCAAATTGGTTGTGAGGATGTTCCATAGAAATAAACGAAACCCTTTCGAAGGCTGTGAATGCTGCCTTCGAGAGAGACTCAAAGCACTTTTGTACTTCGCTCTGGACAAGGGCGTCTGCTAAATGCCACAAATGTAAATGTAAATGCTGCCAGGAGGTTACACAGTAGGCTCAATTATTGTGAAATGATAGAAGCTGTACCTGCAAGAACTGTTTTCAGACCTGTGCTAAATGAGCCTTGCTCTGGTAGGTGGCCATAAAAACAGCCTCAGAAGTCCTCTGCAGAGAAGGGAGAACCTGGCATTTTAGAAATATTACTTCAATCAGGCTTTTAAGGTAGTCAGAGTACATGAGGAAGACACTTCTCTATATGGACTTTAACTACTATTTCTAGCATAAAAAACCAAAACAAATATTCTTCATCAACTGACAAATCCCTTCCATATGATTAAGCATGTTAAAGGCAGAATGATGCTGTGGGGTGACTTCCCAGTGTCCTGCAGTGTGACTGGACAGAATTGAGAAAAATATGATCCTTGAAGAAAATCTACTCCAGAGCACAATGACATCAGACTGTAATTAAAGTTGACCTTTCAGTGTGACAGGGACTCAAAGCCAATTTTGCATTGTTATCATGAGTTTTGTTTACTGATTAATTGCTAAAATAATCAAGGCAATTTCAAATCACTGCTTTTTCAATATTTTGCTTCCTTTTATAAAGAATATCTATTTGCTCAATATTTTTTACATCCAGGTGAGAAGGTTCCTTAAATATACAACACTTTTTTATTAAACAGGAGGTTTGTATTTTGTACATGTTTTCCAGTCTTTAGTAATGAATATACTAAAAAACAAGTCAATAGTTTTGCTGCCAGGCTGTGAGAACCTGCGGTCTCATTAACACACTTACAGCTTCCTTAATATTGTCTGTTGTACACATTGACCACCGCAGCATGTGGATGATTGCAAGTAGTACACTCTGAATAGTTGTTTTGAAGAGTGTTATTCATTCATTCATTCATTTTCTCCCGCTTATCCGTAATTCGGGTCGCGGAGCAGCAGTCTAAGCAGGCATACCCCGCCTTCGACTGCTGCCCAATCCTCACAGCACCGTCCCTTACGGTCCCTCCTGCAGGTGGTGAGCCCACGGGAAGTGAAGAGTATTAGTCATACCTAAAAAAAAAAACCTAAATGAACCGAATAATTAATAGGAAGTGGTCTTACAGATTCAAAACAAATGCTGATATGAGTAATTAGATTAGTACTTTAGTTACTCTTGATAAAAAAAAAACTTAGCTACAATGAGTATTTTTTTATACACTTTCTACAGTTTACAGTGAGGAAAATAAGTATTTGAACATCCTGCTATTTTGCAAGTTCTCCCACTTAGAAATCATGGAGGGGTCTGAAATTGCCATCGTAAGTGCATGTCCACTGTGAGAGACATAATCTAAAAATAAAATCCAGAAAACACAATGTATGATTTTTTAACTATTTATTTGTATGATACAGCTGCAAATAAGTATTTGAACACCTGAGAAAGTCAATGTTAATATTTGGTACAGTAGCCTTTGTTTGCAATTACAGAGGTCAAACGTTACCTGTAGTTTTTCTGTTACCTGTAGTACCTGTAGAAACACGGAGTTTGTGCTCCCTCCAAACATTCTCTATTGGGTTTAGGTCTGGAGACTGGCTAGGCCACGCCAGAACCTTGATATGCTTCTTACAGAGCCACTCCTTGGTTATCCTGTCTGTGTGCTTCGGGTCATTGTCATGTTGGAAGACCCAGCCTCGCCCTGTCCCATGTGCAGAAAAACACCCCCAAAGCATGATGCTACCACCCCCATGCTTCACAGTAGGGATGGTGTTCTTGGGATGGTACTCATCATTCTTCTTCCTCCAAACACGTTTAGTGGAATTATGACCCAAAAGTTCTATTTCGGTCTCATCTGACCACATGACTTTCTCCCATGACTCCTCTGGATCATCCAAATGGTCATTGGCGAACCTAAGACGTGCCTGGACATGTGCTAGTTTAAGCAAGGGAACCTTCCGTGCCATGCATGATTTCAAACCATGACGTCTTAGTGTATTACCAACAGTAACCTTGGAAACGGTGGTCCCAGCTTTTTTCAGGTCATTGACCAACTCCTCCCGTGTATTTCTGGGCTGATTTCTCACGTCATGTTTAGCTTCTTCCATTTTCTAATGATTGCTCCAACAGTGGACCTTTTTTTCACCAAGCTGCTTGGCAATTTCCCTGTAGCCCTTTCCAGCCTTGTGGAGGTGTACAATTTTGTCTCTAGTGTCTTTGGACAGCTCTTTGGTCTTGGCCATGTTAGTAGTTGGATTCTTACTGTTGTATGGGGTGGACAGGTGTCTTTATGTATCTAATGACCTCAAACAGGTGCATCTAATTTAGGATAATAAATGGAGTGGAGGTGGACATTTTAAAGGCAGACTAACAGGTCTTTGAGGGTCAGAATTCTAGCTGATAGACAGGTGTTAAAATACTTATTTGCAGCTGTATCATACAAATAAATAGTTTAAAAATCATATATTGTGATTTCTGGAATTTTTTTTTTTTAGATTATGTCTCTCAGAGTGGACATGCACTTACGATGACAATTTCAGACCCCTCCATGATTTCTAAGTGGGAGAACTTGCAAAATAGCAGGGTGTTCAAATACTTATTTTCCTCACTGTATATTGGCACACCAATGTCCAACAGACAGTGGTAATCAGTATATGTATTGGAAAACCTGGAAGCACCTAATCAACCAAAATAAATGAGCAATTTTATAAATGTTAGCACAGAGGTAGACGGAAGGAGATTTTCTGAGGATTAATTTCACCACAGAACACACACACACACACACACACACACACACACGCAGACGCTAGCATCTTTGAAGAATTACCAACATTCCCACAAACAATACAGGACACAACGGTAGGTGGTGGGTGGTTAAATTTCAGTCTACCACCATTTTCAGCATCCCATCCAGCAACACTTAACTCTAATACACCATTTTAGAGCTGAAAGTGTATTGTCTAAAAGCTTTCACTTCATGCTGCTTCTATATTGTAATAAAAAAGATTTTATGTATATATATATATATATATATATATATATATATATATATATATATATATATATATATATATATATAGAGAGAGAGAGAGAGAGAGAGAGAGAGAGAGAGAGAGAGAGAGAGAGAGATTGGACACTGGAAGACTGAAAGAAGGTTTTGTGGACGGATAAGTCAAAGCTTGTGGTCTTTGGATCAAACAAAAGAACATTTGTGAGATGCTGAACAATTGATATATAAATTATAAAATACCTTCATTCAAGCATGGTGGAGGCAGCAGGATGGTCTGGGGGTGCTTTTGTAGGTGCAAAATAGGAGATTTGTACAGAGTGGAAGTGACCTTGGGGAAGGAAAGCTATCACAAGATTTTGCAACTACATGCTCCACACTGGGGACAACACTTGACTGTGGCCAATTTCATCCAACAACAGGATTATGACACGCCTCCGAAATGTGTCAGCAATATTTGAAGAATAAGCCAGAATTCTGATTTTTTTATTTTTTTATTTTTTTATGAAGACAAAGTTTGAATAAAAACATTCATAATTTCATTCAAAATCATTATTTCTAACTCTATGTTTGTTTGTTTGATGATGTCAGAGGGCATCATTGGAACAAAGGATGACGTGCTCATATTCCAGTATTATGATCACAAGACATAAAGTGATCAATATTTTATATTTCTTTGTGCATGCTCGCTTCAAACCAACAACATGCATAATTTAGAATTACTACGCACAGAATACAATTTCTACTCAGTTTGTTCAGGTTTTTCACACAATATAAATTTTAGTATTAGTAAAAAAAAAATAGTGGATGATTCTATGTCTATTAAAAAGTTAAGAAATGAAGCACAAAAAATAAGGAGATAACCTTTCTGTGTTGGCTGTGGTTCATGTAGGATTTATAATTTCTTGGCCTCCAGCAGTGGCAAGCCACAAAAGAAGATGCCAGTGCTAAAGTTGAGTCATAGGGGGACTCAAGAGGAAGAGAAAGAGAGACGTGGGATCACCATTTTGTTTGGGATGAAAGCCAAAATGCCTGCAATTAGAAAAGTGCATATTGCACTTAATAAAGCATCCCTGCAATTACTTTTATTCAAACCATCTCTCCCTTTATATACCAAGGAATGCTCATATGTGACTTTTTACATTAAAATTCTCTTTCTGTGTCTATACATCTCTGGAGAGAGTCTGTGACTGCTTACTATTGTATAACAGCTGTATTATTGCTCATGAAATAGCTCACATTCACGAAATTCTATCCAATCTAGTGCTGTAAACCATATCTGATCGTCTCTACTAAATCTCTAAAAAATTTATGAAGTAAATACAGACTTATCAGTTGCATGACAGGACTCCTCCTGTTTACCACTTCTCAGTTTGAGGTCGTCATGCCACTGGGATATTGATGGTGACTCCAGTATTAGATTTGGTCTATTTACCGGTGCGGTTTTATTTCGGGGAAGAGCAGCTCACACACTTCTCCAGGGAATTTACGCACAGCGAGATTCTAGATCAGGGCTGTTGGAGAACACGATATGATACGGCATAATGTTTTGATAGATTTTGCGTACTCTTATCAGAGAAGTGGAATAGACTCTACGAAGCACATTTGGCATTTTGCAGCTGTAGTTTATACTGATCCACTTTTATGCAAAATCTTTTTGCAATATTGATAGTAGGCCTCTCTAACGCATTTATTAGTGCAAAACACTGGATGGCGCGCGCGCGCTAAAGTCATTCGAGCTGCGTGGAACACAAAGATCGCTCCAAGAACTTTACCTGAAGTTCAGCAGCTCTTTAGATTAGTACGCAAGAATTAAGAATCACGTGGCAAATGACGTAAGAGAGGGTGATTCATTCACTAAAGTCTCAGCAGGATGGAGAAACATAAAAAGAGAGGGAGAGAGAGAGAGAGAGAGAGAGAGAGAGAGAGAGAGAGAGAGAGAGGAAGAAATCGTTTAGGAAGGTTGACAAATACACTCACATCCATCAATTCTGCTCAATCACTTCTCATTAAAAATCTTTGCATCCTGATTGATTTATTTAATTCTATCTTTTGATATTTGAATTTAAATCTTTCATGTAGCCTACATCAATCGATCGATCAATCAATAAATTGAGTGCACACGTTTTACTTATGATTAATAAATCTGTCAAACCCACGTGTTTTCCTTTGCTGATAACAAAATCTAAGAAGTCGGATGAAACCAGAAGTACCCAGAACTACATGTGCTGATGATTCATTCATTACCTGATCGTGCCCACGCCAAACCCCCCCTTCGCAAATGAATAAAAATAAATAAATACATAAAAAAATAAATATTCATGTCAAAATATTATTCACTTGCGGTGTCAAATGAACTCTTCCCTTCTTTTTTTTTTTTTCTTTACTACATGTACAGCCCAAGTGAAATCCATGACGAAGCAAGCGTGTCGGTCCTGGTGGACCAGGGGTGAGTGACGTAGACAGGGAGTGAAATAGGGCTCGCCACGCCACACGGCACAATAAAACACGCACCGCCGCCGTGTAAAGTTCCACAGACGATGGCGACTCGCGGTCTGCTCGGCGTGCAGACATCTGAGTAGCGCGTTCAGGACTAGATCATATATACTCTAGAAGCAGATCTAGATCTGGTGGGAGAGGACAGATATAAGAACCAGAGGAGGGACAGACTTATTTGAATCACGCAGCCTCATCGGACTGCATCCCACTACTTGTCCTTGCGCATCTGTAGGTATGTGAAATCTAGAACAACTTCTATAGCTCGAATGATCTTAAAACAAAAATTAGACAGTGTATAGACACGTTTATAAAGAGTCCACTTTTTATTAATGTGTCTCGGTGAGGTTGGGAATTTATGGAGCACCTGCTGCGCTTTGCAACTTATCCACAAGCTCTTTTTGTTTTTTTTTGCATGAACACCTTTACACCACGTTAGGCAGTGAGATTAATGTCATCGTGTTGTCTGGTTTCTTTTTTCCCTCTTTTCTTTTTATCTTCTTCTACAGGATGATGATGTCGGCGAGCAGGGGGACTTTATGCTTCCTCATCTATGCGCTCTTGGTGCAGTGCACTGCGTCCTCTCCGCTCAGGTAGGACAACACAGGGGACAGGGACATGGGAAGGGGTAGAAATAGGACAAAAGCAAGAAGGCAAAAAAAAAAAAAAACAACAGGATTACTGAAAGAGTCAACATTAAGGTGATATGTGGCAAAAAAGAAATAAAATCTAGACGGCGCGTTTTGCTTTTGCCAGATGCGCATCCGGAAAATGAAGCCATTAAAAGTACCAACATGGGAAGGGATTATTCTTTTCTCATTTCAATTTAAGAAGCTATGTGTATTCTAATATTTGTGCAAAAAAATGATATTGTATATATTATTATAATGATTTTACTTGAACGCGTTTTATTGTTGCACTCAGATACCGAAATTTTCTTATATGCGCCCTAGTAAATTAAAAACCAGTAAAAAAAGCACGAGCTGTATAATAATGTATTGTATATTATTTCAATTTTCTACTAAAACTAATAATGAATATTGAAGCGAAACTGGTCTGTATGATCCAGTTGTTTTAGTTTATTATAGTTTGAACACAATAATCTCTGTTTATCAGGGTTTTTTTTTATGTATCTAGCAAGCATTTGTGGCAGTGAACGAGAAAACCATTTCTGGGAATCATCAGCATGCTGTACTGTGTGGTTTTTTTTGCAGGCTGGAGTCCGCGGTGTATGATGAAGATGGCACTTCATTAGCAGACTTGGCGTTTGACTCAGAGCAGATCGCACTCAAACGCTCCCCATCAGGGACGGATGATGTCTATGAGATCTTTCCTCCTCCAGAAAAACGGTGAGGCTAAAAGACAGTTCTTGGATTATTCATCTCGTCCATAAATATAGTATGTGTTCATCACATGCATGATGTATGTTTTTTGGAAAGAGCTTGGTTTTAAGTTTAGCCAGATGTGTGAAAGAGCTTGGTTTTAAGTTTAGCCAGATGTGTGAAAGAGCTTGGTTTAAGTTTAGCCAGATGTGTGAAAGTGCTTGGTTTAAGTTTTGCAAAAGTGCAATTGAGTCGTTGTGGTCCAGAATGTTAATCCCAGCGTGCACGGTGTGTGACCATGTGTGTGTTTGGCGTTTTGTCTCCCCAGAACGGAAAGACATGCAGACGGGATGTTTAATAAAGCCTACAGACAAGCGCTGGGTCAGTTATCAGCCCGGAAATACCTGCATTCTCTGATGGCAAAACGCGTTGGGTAAGCACATCTCAATCTCTCTCTCTCTCTCTCTCTCTCTCTCTCTCTCTCTCTCTCTCTCTCTCTCTCTCTCTCTCTCTCTCTCTCTCTCTTTCTCTTCTCATATCTAATCCTGTACTTATTCACATGCAATTATTTGTTCTGTTGTAGTGTGATCTCTGTGGATGCTCAACCCCTTCATCCCACCTTTCAGTGTTTTATTTCTGTCTTTGTCCACATCAGTGGTCTGTCCAACAAAAAAAAAAAAAAAAAAAAGAAAAAAAAAAAAAGAAGCTGTGATAGACCAAAACTGAATAGAACAAAATGGAGAAAAGAGAGAAAAAAAGATACCAAAGCACGCATATTCATTCATTCATTCATTCATTCATTCATTCATTCATTCATTCATTCATTCATTCATTTATTCATTTATCCATTCATTCATTCATGCATTCAGCACAGAGAGATAGAGAGATAGACAGAGAGAGAGAGAGTTTGATGCTTTGCTCCAAAGGCAGATTAATGGACATTTTTACCCCCCCCCAAAAAAATATATGAAATATAATGAATATAATGAAGCTTTATTGTGAGAAATTATGTTTTTCCCAGTCAAGAAAAACCTAAGAAAAGTGATTTTTGAGGCTTCAAATAAAATTCTGTTGCTGTACAACAAACACACAAGAAGTTTTTAGAGTGTTCACACATAGACACAACAGACACTCCATATATTGCATCCACGTTGATAATAGATGAAGGTGTAGTTACTATTTAGTTTGGAAGTGTGTACAGTGGAACCTCGGAGCTCGCGAGGGTCAGGGACCAAGACCGGTCGCGAGTTCCGAATTTTCGCGACCTTTTGATACGCCCCTTCCAACCCAGTAAAAACCCAAAGAACACTATACGAATTAAATGAGTAAATAACACTATTTCACTCCATAACACTTAATTATTAGACAATTTTAATGAGATAAACCTTGATTAGAAATGTTAAAACTAGCGTTTTGAGCAGCTCGCGGTTGCTCACGAGCCGATCTGAATGAGAGTCGCCGGTCGGAATGAAAGTCGCGAGCATGCGAGGTCGCGAGCGCTGAGGCCGCGAGCTCCGAGGTTCCACTGTATTCGTTTCTGGGAGGCTAACATACTTTGTTTTGGGTCTCTCTCTCTCTCTCTCTCTCTCTCTCTCTCTCTCTCTCTCTCTCTCTCTCTCTCTCTCTCTCTCTCTCTCAGAGGAGGCAGTGCTATGGATGAGACAGAAGCTCTGGCTAAGCGCCACTCAGACGGCGTGTTCACTGACAGCTACAGCCGCTACAGGAAGCAAATGGCCGTGCAGAAATATCTGGCCGCGGTCCTCGGCAAAAGGTACAGACAGAGAGTTAGAACCAAAGGACGACGATTCGCCTATTTTTAGTGCTTTCAAAGAAAAAAATAATAACAAACACACACACACACACACACACACACACACACACACACACACACACACACACACACAATCCCCCCCCCAACCGTACAGCCGCTTTATCCCCCCTGTTCTGTGCTGTCCCCGGGGTCAGTCAAGAGTGTTGAGATGAAGAGTGCGACTGCTGTTTCTTTTAAAGAAAAATGTACTTCATGTATGTTGAAATGAATATTTTGATATTGACACTGTTTTTTGTTGTTGTTTTTTTTCCCTTTCTTTCTTTTTTTTTTTCTTTTTTCTTTTTCTTTTTTCTACTGAAGCACTTGAAAGCGCACAACACTACTTTGTGGACCAATCGTATAGTCTGACCAAATATATACTCTATATTTCCTTATTTATTTTTTAGACATGAACAAAAGTGTATGTGCACTTGGAGGGTTTGCTTCCAATATTTTGTCTTTTAAAAAAAAATTACATACACATATATATATATATATATATATATATATATATATATATATATATATATATATATATATATATATATATCAATTTACCATTATGAGTATGAGTAAATAAATTTTGTCTTAAAGACAATCATTGCACTGAATGTTACCTCTCTTTCTTTATTTGCTTGGAACTTTTCAATTAAGTGTGAAGTCTTCTTTATTTACAACAGCCCTGAAGACTTAGATTTGCACCAATTTCTACAAGGCATAGACTTTGGGGCGCTCCCGGATGGGGATGATTTTGAGGCATTTATGAGGAACTGGCTGAGGCAGTTCCCTTCCAGTCTCCTGGTGAGTGGCTTTGGGGCTCTGGTCCGTACCTTTGCCCTTTACATTTTGGGAGAAAAAGGTGCCTCTCACTCTTCCTTCTTTCTCCTGTGATGTTCTCCTGCTCTGCCATCTAGACCTTATATTTCATAAGCCAGCTCCTTTCCTTTCTCACCTGTTCACACTCTATTTGATATGCACATTAATGTTCACAACCATGGTATGTTTTCACTTCAGAAGATTGCTCCGTAAATTTCTCTTGGGTTCCCTGCATGAATTAAACGTGACACGCTCTCTAGAACGCAGTTGTAGAACAGTGGCCTTCTCCGATATGCAACTTTCTCTCAGCCGGCACACAACCTTTCCTATTTCTGTAAAGGCATCAGCTTATCTACCTTATATTTTCCATGCTGTTATTCTTGACCTCTCTCTTGAGAGTGGTAGCTTGTAAATGTGCATACTCGTTTATTAAAAGCGCACACTCCAGCTTTTATTTGTGTGTAGAATGTTTTTCATGAATTTGTAGTTAGATCTGGCATTTTTTTCCTACAGTTTTGTTTCTGTGTTTAAACTGCTATTTTTTTATATCCAGTTGCAAAAACACACTGGGCACCTTTAAAGTTACAGATTAAAATCTGTCCATTCTGACAAAAAACTGGCCCTGATAGCTGCTCATGTTAATGCCAGATATCTGCATTTTCCATGATCACCTCTTTCTCTGTGTTCATGCTGTATAATTTTCAACTTCTGGGTACTAATAGACTTAATTAGGATTTCACAGCTATATTAGTCTGTGTTCAGTCTTAATTGCTTAAAGAGGACGTGTTTTCTCATTTTTGTTCATGTATATTTTTATGTACAGTATACCACAAACTGAGAGGGAATAGAGTAAAATCTCAGAGGTGAAATAATTTTGGGAAGGGGAAGGCTCTGTTTAAAGCACACCTACTCAAAACTGCAGTGAATGTATGTGTGAAAGTGGAAGAGAGAGGGTGTGAGTGTGAAATCGATGTTTATTTAATTATGCATTCTCCTGCAGGCTTTGTGACGCAGGAGGGCAGCTTGCAGCTCGGGTGCCTTTGCTTCGACTTAAAAAATGGCCACCAATCTCAGATGGCACGTTAGTGGCCCTCCAATGCTGCACATCACCTGCTCACACTCTTTCCATTTCACTGGATCACATGACTTTCATTCAGTTGTCACCAGGCCATTTTTTTCTTGTTATTTTGTCTTAGCTTCCCTATGCATAGTGTGTGATCGATAGCCGAACAGAAATCATAGGACACCTCGCACTTCCAAAATTCATCCTGTGTTGAATGTCTGAGAGCGCCTGAAGCCTTACTTTAGATGAATCTTAAATAAACAGATCTATTTCTTGTGTAGATAAATAGTAGAGTATAAAAGAAAATGGGGACCACAAAAGGAATCACCAGTATAAATGTCAAGAAAATAAGGTGTTGTAAGAATTTGTATGAATAAATTTTTGTAAACAACAACACTTTGTCCAATCTTTGAAACTTTACCAATTAAAATCATGGACTAACAAGCAAAGACGTGAGAAAAATACCAACTTCAATCACACAATTAATCATGTGATAAAAGGGCCCGTTTACATCACTTGGCATATGTTGCAACAGGAAGTACAGATTAAGCATGTCCAATGCTATAACTTATGCATGTATCGCATATGGATGGAATTTTCACACCTTTTCTTTAGGGATAAACATCTATCACATTATAAAACACACCCATAAGCATTGTCAAATGAACATAAAGAAATAAACCTCTTCCTGAGGGTACAAAAAAAACAAGAAATATACCAAAAAGGTGAATAAAAGTAATCAAAACAGATTTGATCATCAACAATTATTGAAAAAAACAACCCCAAAAATATATTTCTAATATACATAGAGTATATATGTACTCTCTCTCTCTCTCTCTCTCTCTCTCTCTCTCTCTCTCTCTCTCTCTCTCTCTCTCTCTCTCTCTCTCTCTCTCTCTCTCCCTCTATCTATACTGTATATATATAGCTTATATTTTTGGCCATATATATATATACCTTTGCAAAGTTTGCATTGTCACAGCACAAAAAAACAAAAAACAGAGGCACCCTTAACTTAACATTTTGTAATCAATCGCTTCCCGTAACCATCAATGAGTTTCAATCAGTTGGACCACTCTTCTTTTGCAACTGCTCCAGGTTATTGAGATTTAAAGGATGCTATTTCCCAACTGCTGTTTTGAGATCTCTCTACAGGGGTTCTATGGGATTCAGATCTGGACTCATTGCTGGTCATTTCAGAACAGTGCTTTGTTTGGAACCATTTCTGAGTGCTTTTTGAACTGTGTTTCGGTTCATTGTCCTGCTGAAAGTCGCCATGGCTGCTCATCAGGGATAAATGCACACCATTCACCTTGACTGTTGATTTCTGTAAAGCTGCTTTGAGACAATGTCTGTTGTGAAAAGCGCTATAGAAATAAACTTGACTTGACTTGACTTGAAAGACCCATGACCTCTGGTAGAGACGCAGCTTTCTGACACTGGCCACTACGTTGCGCCCCAAAATTCTTTGGTAATCAACAGATTTCATGATACCGTTCACACAGTCAAGGCATCCAGTGCCAGAAGCACCAAAGCAACCGCAAAACATCTTTAAACCTCCACCATGTTTGACTGTAGGGGTTCTTGTTCTTTTCTTTAAAGGCATTATTTCTGTTTCTATAAGCAGTGCCATGATATCCTTCACCATAATGCTTTAAATTTGTCTCATCTGTCCACAGTATGTTTTTTCAGAAGGATTGTGGTTTTGTCACATAAGTTTGACAAACTCCAGTCTTGTTTTTTTTATTCCTTTGTGTCAGCCGTGGTGTCCTTCTGGGTCTCCTACCATAGCCCAGCATAGCTTTCATTCAGACGGAGACGGATAGTGCTAGCTGACACTGTTGAACCCTGTGTCGGCAGATCAACTTGGATTTGTTAGGAAGTTAATTGGGGTTCTTTATCCTCCATACGAACAACAACTTAGTTGTAATTTTTCATAAATTTTGCTCTTCCATCCACATCCAGGGAGGTTTGCGATGCCATGGGCTGTAAACCTCTTGATGATATTGCACACTGTGGTCATTAAGATCTCTGGAGATGGACTTGTAGCCTTGAGATTGTCCATGTTTTTCCACAATACATTTTTTTCAAATCCACTCTTTACTCACCATGTTCAGTGGGACACAACACAAACACTGAGTGAACTTTTCTCCATTGTAACTGGTTGCAAGTGTGATTACTAAATTGCCTACACCTTTTACTTGCCACAGGTGTGTCTAAATACAAATTACAGGAGCATCACATGCTTGAAAAGCAGTTATAAATTTTTTTTTTTTACAAGGTGTCAATAATTTTATCCAGGCCATTTTTGAGTTCTGTGTGAAATTTTATCAAGTTTGACTTTTCTTCTCTGTTATTTTTGTGTTGTTGCAGTGCAAATGAAATACCAAATGGTTGAATAATAAAACATTTGCAATTGGAACAATTTTTGGAGGGAAGTGTTTCATTTTCTGACAGAAGTGCCAATATTTTTGCACATGAGTGTATGTAGTATATATACTGTATGTATTATAACTATATTTGTGTTTCAGATGTGCCTGCTAGGAAGCCAAAATGAAGGAGGGATACAAAATACTGTGTCTTCTCTCATGGTAGTGACAGACCTCCCAAATAGTCCCTGATTAGATATAGTTACTGTAAACTGCCCCTATATTCATTTTATTAAAACAAATGAGGAAGTATTGCCAGACTGTATATTTATTAGGGTTTGCAAATTAAGCTCAAATGAAAACAATAATCCAGTGAATATCAAAAACAAACCTGAATTATCTCTATATTTTTCTGTTGATCTACCTGTCTAGCTGTATATCAATCTGTTTCTATCTATTATAATTTAATTTGAAAATGAAATGTGACATAGCCATCAGCATAAATTCTGACTGGTATGTGTGTCCACATGTATGCATGTGTGTAAGTGAGAGAAGAAAAAATAAAAGAGAGGTGGAGAAGAGGAGGTGTGTTATCCTGCACGTAGAGTTCTTCAGGTGTAAAGACCCTAGGAGTTCAGGAGAACCTTTTAGTGTCTGTCAGAGTCTATTAAGGTTATAACCACTCATATCACTGCATCACAGTGGGGAGAACACACTGAACTTCACAGACCAACAAAAACACACTCACACACATACAAAAGAAAAGTATGTAGTTCTTCCCATATTTATATTCTATATGAAATCATGGAATCTACCTTTTTAATGAAGTACACAATCAGCCAACATTGATTTTGGCATTGACTGATATTTACATTTATGTGTATGTTCTTTGTAAATTAGCAATGATTAGTAGAAGTTTTCACACCATAGAAGTCGTTTCACACAGACACGCAGACACACACACAAACACACACACACACACACACACACACACACACACACACACACACACACACACACACACACACACGCACACACACACACACACACACACACACACACACACACACACACACACACACATCCAATGAAACTCAATCAGCCCCCGTTGCCAGGTAACGGCTCTCAGAAGGACACTCTGTGTCTCTGGGTGTGGCAGTGATGGACGATGCTCTCATGACCTGATTGGATCGAGCCATATGAAAATTTTCCCCAAAAGAACCATACGAGATGATCATTTATGTGATACGCTTTGTGCTTCCTTCCTTTTTCTTCAGGATTCAGGATTTCTTTTTAACACACAAAATCAACCAGGTCTTTAAACATGTTTGCTTTTGCATATTTATTTATGCATGACCAGTTTGTGCAAAAGAAAATAAAGTTGCAAATGTTAAACATGCATCAAGCTGCATGCAGCTTTCTAATGATTTCAGTGATAGCTAAACTGCAGAAAAACAAGTAGCTAGAAACATTATAAGCAACTAGGAAACAGTAGTGCTAACAGCGTAAATGCCAAAATGAAGAAAACCATGATTGTTTGCGCAAAAAGAAAAAATTGACTAGCCATGCTTTCTTTTCTAGAAGAATGGAATCCTCTTAAACTTTAGTGCAATCTTTTATTCTTCCCATGAGTCATTAGACATGCACACCAACATATGCCCTGCATTAATTAGAGATATTGAACTGTGTTGAGGAAGGAACCCACACACACAATTTATAAAAAAAATACATTATATGCTTAAGGAGGTTCTAACATCATTGTTAGTGAGGATTTATGAATGAATATGCTACTATAAAAAAACAGACAGGACAGACTATGGTACAGAAGGTGGTGTTATGGTCAACAGTTTAAATGATTGTCTATGTCACAGTAACTGTGTGGTGTTTTGGCTAGGCTTTTTAAATTCCTCTCAGCTCTGACACCACTGCAGTAGGTGGATTGACTCTTATGATGTGCATGAGTAATTGTGTGAATGTGTGTGTCCAATGTGTTGCAATATTTTCATACCTCCCGTCCAGTAGATCTGCTGTGACCTTGACCAGGATTAAGCGGTTATTGAAGCCAGGTGCTAGGACGTGGAGGTGGCTTTTCGAGATCTACTTCATATTTGCCCTGGCTGTGTTACAAGCAATAGTAACTTGCAGCCTTGCTTCTTGTTCTGTCTCATACAACACACTTAAGGCATGACTTGAGGCAGGACTTCAAGCTCTACCTGTAAGAAAATGTATTTAGACACCTTTCACCAAAAGCAACATCCTGTTATTGTCAAGGTAACTGTAATATTCAGTGACACGCATGATTTCTAATTAACCTGGAGTTCTTGTAAATCAGAGTAAAATAAAAATAACGTGTGATTAAACATTGGCAAAGAGAGAGTAAAAAGCTTGAAGGTGACAGACAGGGCTGAAGGAGCATGTTTCATGCTGCGGATTGATCAAGGAAAATGTGAGCGGGAATTGTTTAATCTGTCAGTTACATTTACATTAAATTTGATAAAGGCCTATTACTCATTCTAGGCATAAATTCAATTAAGCTATGATATTTTCTGACAGTTTTAAAGGGGTATTAAGAAAAAGGGTTTTTATGACAATTCTTTCTTCTAACATAAAAATCTTGCTAACTGAAGATGACTAAAAGTAGGCATTAGGGCGTTCCTCATCTAATGATTATATTATGTGTGGCATTGATGTTGATGTAGGTGACTGAATAACCTTGTCATATTTATGCCTACAAAGAGAGATCCACTTGACCATATAGCATATTTGGCTTTTTTTCTTTAAGCAGTTACTTTAAAAAATCATTATATACTGCAAACAGTTACAAGTTCTCCTGGGGACCATGCCCTCAAATTAAAGCACAGCCATGTGTCCATTAATCTCTAATGATGACTCAGATTTTATACAAAAAGCTCTCAAACTGTATTTGCACCCTGATGCGTTGTACGAGAAAAGGAAAGTGGGTGCAAATAGAGGAATTCTTCAGATGCTCAGCAAGCGTTAATAAAGCCTGTGGTGCATTTTACTTGCTGTCAACCTATCAAAGTTTGTCGATCCCTGCTGGTATGTTTTCAAACAAGAATAAAAAGCAAATCAGATCTAATTCTCTTTTAAGATTTTAGTTTTTATTTCCTAACATTCTCCCAGGGTTTTAGAGCGCTGAGCAGAGAATGCTAAGTACCGGAATCTGAAGAGTAGAAGCAGGCTGCTAGCTGCTTGATATGCTGCATAGCAACATGGTACAGATGGACCCTAAGATCCCTCACTCCCAACATGTAGCTAAGGGTGGTCTAGGAGACCCCAGAGCCCCGAAACAACATAGCAGAGCTGGCACTCTGAATGCAAATCCCAGCTGTAGGGGGCACCTTTGTGCTGCTAAGCCCTAAAGGGGTTACAACAACACTGTATTGTAAAAAAACAAACAAAAAAAAAAACAAACAAAAAAAACCTGGCAGGCATAACCAATAAATACTCATGTATATGGCCCTTTTTCTTCTAGTGCACAGGCACACCAAGGATTTTGAAACAGTGCCTTAGGATGAGAATATCAATGCATTAATTATGTTAAAATGTGTATTTCCGCTTGTTTTTTAGAGATGAACGTGTAATCTATTATATATTAGCCTGATGTTAACTAGGTTTGTGTATGTGACGTGTGTGTATGTGTGTGTATGTGTGTGTGTGTGTGTGTGTGTGTGTGTGTGTGTGTGTGTGTGTGTGTGTGTGTGTGAGAGAGAGAGAGAGAATGCATGGATGAGCTTGAATTTTTACATGTGGAAATCCATGCGCATATATTTGTGCACATGCATTGCAGAGGTCAGTCCAAAAAAACAAAGGCTTCAGCAGAGATGACATTAAACAGAATCATTGAAAAAATATTATCCCAATGTTTAGTACACATGATAGCATCCATATACGTCATTGATCTGTAATTTCAGTTTGTATGAGTTTAATAATATAAGTTTGTGTCCAATAATTAAAATTTTAATTACAGATTAAAAAAAAAAAAAAAGACCAGAACGTAAAAAAAATCAACATGTAATCAGATACAAACAACTTAAAGGAAAATAAAGGTATGATTTCTTTTATGTACATTCTTACATAAAATCAGATGATGCCTAATTAATTCATGTACAAATTCCCTACAGATTTGACTTTTTTAACTGACTTAGCATCAGTTGCTTGTTACTCCTTTTTTATGTCACGACATGTGGACAACAAGGACAGCCTATGATGATGTGTGCATAGTGAGTTCTAAGAGCTGCAACGACCACTGCGGGGGAAAGACAGTGTGAGAAGACAGAGATGTTGATGAAGAGGCACCGAGACCAAGAGAAAGGTCTCGGGAGACCGTTTCTTCATTACTTCAATACATTAATTTTTAATTCAGACTAAAGAGGAGAGGAGGAAAACAAAAAGATCATTTGTTCTCTATCTAGTTCTTCTTCTCCACCTCTGTGTAATCTTCAGCGAAATGAGAACCTAAATCTTTAATGCCTATAGCCAGGACTCCTAATGAGTGTGTGTATGTGTGGGTGGGCATGTCTTCATATCTTGGTGGGGAGCAAATGTTCCCACGAGCATAAGATATATAACAGAAACAAACAGACAAAGACAGTGATTAGGGAAGTGTAAGATTTATGTATAAGCATAAAATTCATTAAGTGCACTGATAGCCATGTCAATAGAAGGTCCTCATGAGGAAGGTAAGACAATCATGTGTCTGGGTTTGTAAAAAGACAATGACAAATCATCTGAGTCACTACTTTTTCTTATTTGTGTGGATCAACTGATGATGATACAAGCAGTTGGCGTCACAGAGCTGTGCGTTTCCTAAATCTGGTGCAAGGTTTAGAAGGTGTAGGAGTTATTTTCACTTAATTAATATCATTGCATCCTTAGCACTGAGCCAAAATAGAAGTTTCATCAAGCCAGCAGCTTTGCTTTTTAGTTTCACCTTTTATTGTTCAAATAACCTCCATAAACACCATATGGTGTTAATATCACACACACGCATAGTGACCCTAGAGACGCTGAACCACACACATTCATATACACACAAACACAAAGCTGCATGTAGGTGTGTCTTGAACACTGTGTCCATAGAAGACGACAGTAGTGGGACAGTAATCATTTATAGCACTCAGAGTTCCTCACCATATGTCACAATTATTTGATGTAATTAAAGAAAATATCATACCGTGCTTTTTGTCTGTGTGTGTGTGTGTGTGTGTGTGTGTGTGTGTGTGTGTGTGTGTGTGTGTGTGTGTGTGTGTGTGTGTGTGTTTGTGTGTGTGTACAGTTTAAAGGCTTCAAAATACCAGGCAGGTGAGAAGTGTGAATCATCTTGTCTCTAAGCTGTACTTGATTTTTTTTTCCTGCTCTTCAGTGTGTTATTGAAGTGTTAAATGAATGAGGTAAATGTAGTATCAATGAATTCAAGTGAAACTCTCTTGGTTCCTACTAATGCAATTTGCACTTGATTATCACAGCAGGATTCAGACTGCCAGACTGTTATGTGCCTTAAAATAGCAAGTGTCTTATTACATCTGATCAAGTCTATATACTTACATTACAAGACCTGGGAATTATTCGGGTATAGTTTTTATACCAAGTCACTGACTGGATATCCGATTTGCATTAATTTACTGTATTGCCAAGTCTGTGTATCAGGTCCAGTAGAATGTTCAGACACCACTGAGAGAAGGTTGCAAAACATGAAAGTATGAAACTAATGGAATAAAACAAAGAGATTCTGTGTAGAGGGGTCTGCTGATGATTTATTCTACGTGTATCAAAAACACAGATGTGTTTTAGATAAAAAAAAGAGGAACAACTGATAATCCAGGGTTTTTTTTGGATTAACAGCAAAAAATACTTTTTTTTAGCAGCTGCCACCATCTGGTCTTTTCCATAAATAAATATGGGATCTCAGCACTTTCATCAGTGCTAGCTACAACTGCCTTGGGTAGTGAAAGTGTTTTTTTTGACTGAAGTGAGTTTTTTTTTTTTTTTTTCATCACATCTAAATTTATGCCACACTTTGAGCACATGTGAGGCCACTATTAGTCTGTATAGACAGAACTGAGAATGTGTTGAAGAGGAACATGAAAAGAGCTAGAGGATGGGAAAAAGAATGATCCAGCACAGCCAAATTATGGAGAGACAATATCATTCCTGTAGACACACACACATATATATATCTGAAGCAGGAGGCTGTATGCTATATGTGTCAGAAGGAAGGTGAAAGACTGAGTGAGTGTGTCTGCATGCCTGAAGAGGGTGTAATGTCACAGTTGTCAGTCTCGTGTTGGACTTTATTTATTTGGTCACACATTGCAACATCTGGGCAACACACACACACACAGACACACACACACACACACACACACACACACACACACACACACACACACACACACACACACACACACACACACACACACATATACACACACACACAGATTTCATTTTTCACACTATCTCCCTTCTTTATTTTGTCCTTGGGGACAATTGTCCAGATGGTAGCTGTACCTACTGCTCACTAATTATATTTACCATTTTGTGTTATTTGTGCTTAGCAAATTCTGCTTATTCTGTGTTTCTATTATTACTTAAGTATAGTTATTAACTTAATGAGACACAATTTCAGCTCTCAATGGCATCTCAAGCACACTCCAAAATCAAGTGGTACCTGGATCTTCCCAGAAGAGTGGAGGTTGAATATAACAGCAAATGGCGATTAAATGTTAAACATAATAAACCAGATTATGATCTTGGCTGAGCTCTAATAATGACACATTGCATGTGCATCCATCTGGCTTTTATATGTAACAATCAGTATGTTCTGGGTTTTATGAAATGCTAAATAGGTTTAATGATATCAACATCCTCTGAAGTCGAAAAAGAAAAAAAACCTTAACAGGAATAGAGACTTGTTCATTAGCTCGCATTACTTTTGTAACACATCAGATAGTTCAGGTGTTTATGACTGAAAATGTGTGCATGTGATGTTTGTTTGTGTGTGTGTGTGTGTGTGTGTGTGTGTGTGTGTGTGTGTGTGTGTGTGTGTGTGTGTGTGTGTGTGTGTGCTGCACCTGAATAAAAAAAAAAAACCAAATTAATTCCACTCATGCAACCTTAATTACCATTAAATCAATACAGACCGTTTAGATTATAGGTAAACATCCCTGTTCTCTGACCTCGCCTGACCATCCACAAAATGCCACATTGACACAAGAAATAGACAACAATTTTTTTTATTTTTATGAATTTACACTAGTTTTTGCAGGTGAGTCTATTGAAGCTTTGTAAATCTGCACATGAATGAACTGATCCATCATTATTCATCACTGGGAACTATTTATTTTCAGGACAGTGTAAATGATGAGCTTCCCAGTATTAAATAATAAACAACTGTTGAGTTCCTCAGCATTCTCTTAGTACAACTGTGTCTTCTAAAAATCATTTGTATTCACTCTGTATGTGCAGGGAAGGAAAAAAAAAAACATTGTAATGAGGATTGTGGTGGACCAGGCTGTGTCCTCTGGGATGACAGGGATGTTTCTCTGAGTGAAGTTTAATTGCATCTCACGATCTCAAACAGTAAATGATAGCAAACTACCCGGAAACATTGATGGCATTTTAATGGAAGGCAATTAAGTGGGTTATAAGTGCATAACAATACGAAGTCTCCATATTACATGCAAATAGCCGTTTCATAATAATGTATATACTTTGTCTGATTATAAATGTGGAAGCTGAAAAGAACTGGGAATAGAGTGGTGCTAATTTGTACTGCAACACTTTTGGACAAAAATAAAAACTTCTGCGGATATTTTTTGTCATTTGTAAGCATATAAAGAATAATTGCATGTGATTGACTTTTTCTTTTTTATTTACTTAAAAATATATGTGATGTAGCAAATATAGATTTACAACCATTAGAGAATTTACCAAGGTTTTGGAGTGATTTCAACAGCTTACAAATGTACTGGGTTAGATGTCAGGTGATAAGAATGTGGTCAAGGAACTGTCTGGACCTTTAATGCTCCAATTCATATCTACTGATATAACTTTTATCTATTGGTCACAAAGTCAGACATTAAATATGATGTGTGACTACATTAAACTGCCTTATTTAGAGTAGCCAAATATTGACCAGTGCACATAAACTCTTCCATATTACTATTTTATAAGCGATATTACATGGTGTGGTTGTGGACTGTCCTATGATAATCAGAATTAAATGAATTAGATATAAAGATGATGTGAATAAGGGCAAACTAAAACCAGAGTCTTGACCACACCCTGATCGCTTGCCCTCCAGTTAAGTATATTCCAAGTCTGTGGGATACATAGCAAAATTTTAGTATATAGCTGTTTGGAATATATTATATATAAAATATATTTTAAACATTTTATATAGAAACATTTTTTGCATGCGAACTAAAAAACTGGTTTACAATTAGAAATGACCAGGCAGAAGTCAAATTCTGAGGATAATTAATATTTAAGCAATAATGGGAAAGGGGGAATAAGGGTTCCCTTGTGGTATCTTGGCTATAGATCCTGTGCTCTCAAGACAGGAACCCAGCCTCTGAGGGATTGCACAAGCCAGAACACTTAGCCCCAAGTCTGGATAAAACGGGGAGGTTTCATGAGGAAGGACAATTTATATAAAACCTGCTCTAAATCAAATATGTGGATTAATGATCTCTTGTCAGAATTAGGAAAACAACAACAAAGTGAAAGGCAAATGCTTTATTTCTCTCTCCCTCTCTATCTTTCTTTGTCTGTCCTCATAGTTTAAACAAAATTGGACAGAAAGAATGATCAGGATAGTTTGGAATAACAAGTAGGACATGGCCTGTCAAGTTATACAATACAACATATTGAATTTAGAAAACCTGATCGTGTTCTAAACCTTTTAGCCAAGAACATGTTAAACTGTTAAGAATTCCCTGAGAGTGACGTAGTTATAATCGGACCGAAATTCACCCATGGTGTATATAATAAATAAATAGATTGGATAATTCATTCATCTGTTTAATAG
>NC_139578.1:10476966-10536966 GCF_946808225.1 Silurus aristotelis
CGGTGGTCCCATCTCTTTTCAGGTCATTGACCAGCTCCTCCCGTGTAGTTCTGGGCTGATTTCTCACCTTCCTTAGGATCATTGAGACCCCACGAGGTGAGATCTTGCATGGAGCCCCAGTCCGATGGAGATTGACAGTCATGTTTAGCTTCTTCCATTTTCTAATGATTGCTCCAACAGTGGACCTTTTTTCACCAAGCTGCTTGGCATTTCCCCGTAGCCCTTTCCAGCCTTGTGGAGGTGTACAATTTTGTCTCTAGTGTCTTTGGACAGCTCTTTAGTCTTGGCCATGTTAGTAGTTGGATTCTTACTGATTGTATGGGGTGGACAGGTGTCTTTATGCAGCTAACGACCTCAAACAGGTGCATCTAATTTAGGATAATAAATGTAGTGGAGGTGGACATTTTAAAGGCAGACTAACAGGTCTTTGAGGGTCAGAATTCTAGCTGATAGACAGGTGTTCAAATACTTATTTGCAGCTGTATCATACAAATAAATAATTAAAAAAACATACATTGTGATTTCTGGATTTTTTTTTTAGATTATGTCTCTCACAGTGGACATGCACCTACGATGACAATTTCGGACCCCTCTATGATTTCTAAGTGGGAGAACTTGCAAAATAGCAGGGTGTTCAAATACTTATTTTCTTCACTGTATATATATATATATATATATGTGTATTTGTGTGTAGGTGTAGGTGTGTGTAATATATATATATATATATATATATATATATATATATATATATATATATATATATATATATATATATATATATATATATATATATATATATTATAAATAAGAGGTGTCTGTGGATTCGATTTGATTTCCAACTCTTGTGAATTGTTACTATTTGACATCAGTATCAATGTTGAACTCATATTAATATGGGTATTACAGTAACACTGTATTATATAGCGGAATATGGTTTTTGTCCCAAAAAAAAAAGAACAACATTCACTTCAAATGTTTTGGAAATACGAATGCATACCTGCCACTTAGCGTGAACTTTTCAGCTCGGGGTGCATATTTATGCAAAAAGAAATTCAAAGCAGGCTTTGAACAGTCCCTTCCTTTTAGGTTACACCTTTTCCTCCTCTTCTCATGTGGTTCTCCTCAAACCTTCTTGTCCATTTCCAGCTGTCATTTTTAATTTCTTTCATCATTAACAATCCCCTTTTCTCCTGGTTACTATCTTTTTTTTGTCTCCCTACTCTCCTTTTATCTCTCCTCAGCCCTTCCTCCTGTTCACCAAGCTTAGAAATTCTCAAACAACAGAGAAGTTCACAGCAAGTGACCACACTGCAGACAATAAAAAATAACAAAGCCTTGAATTCAATTAAAGATACACAACCACTGTCATTTTTAGTATGCTATTTTTTCTTCATGCACAGATGTATTTCAAGACACAAGAACCTGATAGAGCAAAAGGAAAAAAAAATGTGGATGTTGTCATTCAAGGTTGCACAGATCACACAACTTCCCATGAGTCAGTGAATATCTGGATGAATAGCATGGTCTAAAATAGCAACATAAATTATACGTAAATAGAGATAGTACAATTACATAAAGCCACGACATCATAATCACCTCATAAAGGACAGATTTTTATTATGTCATGTATGTAACTTCTTTCCCCAGTGACTTGTCTCACAATCCGTTTGTAATTGTGACAATAATCAATGTCTGTCGTTTAATTGTTTTAACTGTTTAATCTTTCCTCTGTTCATATTAGTTTTCCCAAATTTGGCTTTCTGATCTAGGCTTGTGCATAAGTGTTTGTGAAGAAATCCGGTTTCTATGAAGTAATCAAAAAAAGGCAATAAAATAAACCAAAGCAAATAGATTGGCCAATTAAAAGCAGTTCTTAATCAAAATTCTGTTTACATTGTTGCTCCAGGTGAACCCCACAAGCTCATTAACTGGTGATATGGCAGCCAGTTAACATTAAGCAGAAGAAGATTAATCACTATTTATCTGTGCTTAAATTAAGTCTAAACAAAGAATGAGTCATTCTATATCATAGATGGTTTAAATTTTTTTAATACAGTAGTATCTACTGTAACACATAGTACTGTAACTCAAGTAACACATAAAGCCCAATTCATTATGATAACACTGGCTCCTGGAATGCAACTCTTATTGCTCAAACAGGCTAAAAACAGGAGCATGCAAGCTACATCATTGGAAAAGTTGAATAATTTGATAAGACACCTTTTATTCAGGTCCTTCTGAGCTAGAACCATCCCGCTACATGTGTGGAGTTTGACATTGGACCTCCTGGAGTGTTTAAAGGCTCTGGCATGGAGAAGCTGATGTTGGATCTGTGATGATCACAAATGCTGAGCTCATAAAACTAGGAGCTACTAACAATATAGACTGTATAAGACTGCAGAAAGAACATCACTTATAATCTTATACTCCAGTAATCATGTTAGTTCTCACTCTCCAGTGTTCTGTATTGTTGAAAGATTTATGATCAAACTCTTGATGTCACCCAAATGAGGATGGGTTCCCCTTTTGAGTCTGGTTCCTTTCAAGGTTTCTTCCTCATAACATCTAAGGGAGTTTTTCCTTGCCACAGTCGCCACGGCTGCTCATCAGGGACAAATTCACACTATTCACCTTAACTGTTGATTTGTGTTAAGCTGCTTTGAGACAATGTCTGTTGTGAAAAGCGCTATACAAATAAACTTGACTTGACTTGACTTGACTTGACTCGCATACTGTCAAACGGTCAATAAAGATAAAGAATTCTCACCAAGAAATAGGAATTCATAATGCTTTGAGTATGTGTATAAATATTTTTATTAGTCAACAAAATTTCTCAAATGTTCTATAGTATTTCTGTGTACAGTAATCCCCCACTTTACTGCCGTTCGTATCTAGCGCCCCCTGTTTATCGCAGAATAGCATTTGCCACATAACTAATTTGTTTAGCTGATTTTCCCAGTCTAGGGATAGACCAAACATTTTATAGAGAATAGTTTTTATAGAGTTTTATGTTCAAATAATAAAAATATAAGAATTCATGATAAAATGAAGTAAAATGTTAATACAGTACAGTACTGTAAAATAGCATTTTTGGGGTGCTGTCCGTTTATCCCGTTTTTTTCGCTTATAGCAGACGTTTTTGAAATGTAACCACTGTGATAAACGGGGTATTAAAAAATCTCTCCCATACACATACATATATGAATATTTGGAACATTAAACAAATACAGATAGTGTCATTGTTTTAGTCTTAAAATGTATCATCCTGGGTGATTATTAGCTTAAAATTGTTCAAATGTTTGAAGTCAAATGCTCTTCTTTGCTTTTTACATTTCCAGGGCCTGAATCCAGAACTGCCTTCCTTACGATCAAATCTGCACCTGATAGTTTCTGATAGTTTGGCTTATTATATTATTTATGTAGAGTTTTTGACGTGTTAAGTCTAAGAATGATCTTATTTTATATATAATATTACATTATATATTATACTGTAGACAGAACCATGAGATTCTCTGATGACCATTTATTATTTTTTCACTCTTTTCTTCGCTGTCCTTTGAGCTGGTTTTTTCAAACTGACAGGTTTACTTCGGAAATACATGAGCAGGATTTATTGCTCTTTATAGCACCTTTTCTCAGATAAATGAGGGTGCAAGTTTGTTTGTGTAACCGTGCCAAACCTTTCTTATATTAAAGAGTTATGAGGATTACTATCTAGTAATAATGTTCCATTGCACATCAAACAGGTTTATAACGGTGACAGGTGCATCCGCTGTGTGTGTGTGTGTGTGTGTGTGTGTGTGTGTGTGTGTGTGTGCGTGCGTAAAATACACTCACTAAAGCAGAAGCCCAATGAATTAAATCTGGATGACTCATTGAAGATTCTACAAGTTTCATTTCCAAACATGGCTCAGTGTACTTGGATTTCAGAACAATATGTATGCATGTTTGCATATTAATAAACGTTTTATTGCTTTTATGACTGGCACCAGCCGATACATGTGTACACAACTGAGATACACTGGTTGTGTATATGTAATATATGTAATATAAAGTATATATAATATCCTGTTAGTGTTAAAAGTAATATTTTACTGACCGTTGAGAAACTAAATAAGTATGTACCTTCTGGGAATCTAATCAAATGAGTAAACTTTAGTTGATTTAGACGAGACATTGCTTGAAAATAAACAAATTGATGTGTGCACAATCAAATGCCTTATCAGTGTATATTTAACGCACATGTTTGACCGGTTATTACTGTAAGTGAGAGACTGCTTTATTTAACCTGTTTAACCTTTTGAAACACAATTAACTACATAAAAATAATAATAACGGAAATTGTTTAAATAGTTAGGACAGAGGAAGTTGGAGAAGGTTTTTTGTGGTTGGTTCATAATTACAGTTTTTATAGGCTTGTTTGAAAATGCAAACTTTTTTTTTATCAATGATGAAATATCTACAAACTTACAAGTTTGTTCTATTGACTGTGGTCTGGTTAGAAATCAATCTCATAAGTTTCAATTAGGCAAAACAATCATTACTTGTTTCCTATTTTTCGAAACTGTTTTCTGTGTGAATGTAATTAATTATGCCGTAACTAGAAATTAGATCCAGAATAATAAGTTGTTTTGGAATTATTTTTCTGTCTGAAGAACAGCCATATCTTTTCACATCTCTATAGTCCAAGGGTTTTCTTTAAAAAAAAGATAGGAAAAGCTGCCCCATGACTGATGACATCATGCAACACATTTCAGGTATGAGTGGCATTTATGAGTCAGTCCTAAGGGGCAATGAACGCATGCTGGCGCCCTCTGTCTCCTGCTACTTTTCCCATAATAACATTATGTCTGTACAGTCTAGCCCAGTGGAGAATTGATATTGGATTACCTAAAGCACAACAGGGTGCTTAATCATCATAAACTAGATGCTTTCAAGAAATACCTGAAAAAGGGAGAAAAATTGTGTGTGTGTGTGTGTGTGTGTGTGTGTGTGTGTGTGTGTGTGTGTGTGTGTGTGTGTGTGTGTTGTTTCAGTGTATTTTTTATATATAAAATATATATACATATTTGTTTTATGCCATAGACTCTGGATTTTAGAACTTCGCTTTTTGGATCTAACACTAGCGTTCAAAATGCTTCAACAGATGTTATCACCTGATATTTTAAGCAAAATCACTAAACATTCAAAGCATACAGTGTTTTTATGAACCCAAACCAAAACCAAGCCATTGGTAAACAATTTATTTCCTACTAGTTTCAGAGGCAGGAAGAGCAGAGATGTTCCTGTGAACTATTTATTGTTTTGCAGTTTGCTGGCAGATAAAGACAGTAAATGTGAAGAATGTAAAGAGAATTAAAATTTCCTTGTCAGAATAAAGCATGTCAGTAAAGCTGGCATAATAACATTAAATAGATTTGCAAGAAAGACACATTTGTGGATGAAATTTGATTTCATGAAAGTTGATTTCTATTAAGTGGTTTTATTGGGCACTAGTCATATAGGATTGCATTATCAGACTAAATAATGTCTAGGATCATTCTTTTAGAAAATCTAATATTGTGAAGGATTTCAACATCTAGTTAGTAATCCTAGTAATATTCTATGGTGCCCCTTTATTAAAAAAGTGTATTAAATTTATGGGGAAAAAATACAATCCAGGGATAGAGAGAAAATGTCAGTGCCAACGTTGTGTAGAGAAGATTCTATTTAATAGTTGTAAGTAGGAAACTGTTAGACCAGCTTTTGGCAGGTATTTACATATTTTTGTGTGTTTGTGACAGTTAAGTTAATCTAATCTACAGGTGTTTAGTGGATATGGATAAATCCTGATCATGTGGCTCAATATTTGTTATGGGAGCTATTACAGGACTATGGGGTCCTGCAGGTCAATACTTTGTGCAATCTGTTCTTTGTACGAGCGCAGCGAGTTCTCTCTGCAGTCTCACCATCAAGTCATAACTGATTAAATTGAAGGTTGGACTCAGTCAAGTATGTGTCTTTTCTCCTATTTGTGGTTTTCATGTACAGCAAAGGACGATACAGCCCAGAAAGGAGTGTTGCTCAGTATAGCGTGGTTAGTGGTGGCAAGTTTACTGCTTGGAGATGGTGTTTATTTCATGGCAGTATGTGGAGTAGACTTTTAAAATGCATTCAAAGCTGCTTTGTGTATTGCAGCAGGAATAAGAGTCAGCTCTTTGAAATCCACAGAGAGGTTCTCTTTCAGAGAAGAGTAGAACACTCTTTTCAGGTATGGGGAGAGACCTTGTCTATACTAGACTTAAGTATGCGGGGATATTGTTCAGAAGGGAGGACTGTGAAAAAGTAGCTGTAGGCAGTGGGTCAAGGAATAAGATCACAAGAATAAGCACTGAAAACTAAAATTTCACCAAAAGTTATGTTTACCCTCTATGACCGGATGAGAAGGCATGTAAGATGTAAGATGGTTTTTAGTTAAACCACCACCTCTTAGAAACAAGAGAAGCAATTTGGAGTTTTCAAACAGGCTTGGGCACCGATAAGCTGAGCAAAAACTGACATTTCTGACATTCCTATGATCAAATTGAATTATCAAACAGCTGTCATCAATGAAGGGAGTCTGTTTAAGCCCAAATAAATATCAGCTTTTACTGTTAATTTACATTTTGTTTCCATCTGTAAAGATCTTTCAAATCATGTACAAAATCTTACTGATAAAAAGTATTGACCCAAAGAAGGGGTTAAAAGAAATTCCAACACATTAGATGTCACAAATGTCTCTTGATTACTCATCACAGACACCTGGACTCAATTACACGCTCATAAAAGTGGGACTTTCACATCCATACACAAACTTAAGTATAGAAATCATAAATTGTAGTCTAAATGTTCATACCATCATTACAATGCGTTTCACTCTGTCATTCTGGATCCATGATTAGAGTTTTCATCTAGTTTATATTGTTTGATGATTGCCTGACCTGAGCCTGTTCATTGTTTATGATTTGGTGGATTGATTGTTTTATATCATAAAGCTGTCTTCCCCTGCACTTGCATCCTTATCTGGCATCCCTGACAGCTATCAAGATACAGGGAACAATAAAGGAGCTGCAGAAATATCTGGTAAGTACTGTCCATTCCCTGCTTGTGGCAACAATCTCTTGTATTCTTCACATCAGGCTAAGGGGTAGGGTGACTAGACAGAAGCACCTCTCCAGAAAAAAAATCCAAGTGAGCCTAAATCACTTCAAAGCATGTGGCAAAATGTGTTATGGTCTGATGAAAACAAGATCGAAAACCAGTATGGAAAGTAAAATAAATTACAATACAGTACAATTACAATACAATACAAATAAATTACAATACAACTCCAAGTCAGCTGAATGGCTTCAAAAGATAAAAATATATAGATAGTTTGGTAATCCAGTTATATCCCTGTGGAATGGTTTCTGGGAAGATGTGAAGATGTGGGAAGCGTATAATACAATTGCCAAATCAAGAAGAGCTAAGTTGATAGACTCTGTGTGTTGTATTTAGGGCTGTCAAAATGAACAAAATAATTAATGCATTTGTGTTTGACAATTTTTATAAAACAAAATTAAAAATAAATATAAAACAGGCGAAATTAAAAACTTTAAAGAAACACACATTTCTTCCTGACGACCTTTCTTTACTCAGATATAAACAGTCTGACTAAGTTGGGTAAAGTCTGAGACAGTTTGGCGGGGGTTCTTTGTGAGGTTAGAGGGAGGAGCAACACTTCTTATGGGGCACGACATCCTCATCTAAGCAGGAAGGTGGATCAGGGAATCAGAGGCATAGCCTCAGCTAAATAAGGGGGTTAACCAAGGTCCTTGACTGAGGAGGGGGCTACATAGGTTCCAGCAGCATCTGGGCATCTGTTGCTGGGTTCAACAGGGCAGAGGGTCACTGTGGTGCCTTAAGCAGAATAGTCATAGTCACAGTGGTGCTCTCAGCAGGGCACAGAGACATGATGGCGTTGAGAATGAGACAACAGCACAATACAGATTCCCTGTTGCTGACCACTGTCATGTCAAAAGATTGCTTCATCATTAATGAAGTTGTCGAAATTTGAAAGCACTGTCCAATCCAAAATCAGTTGATTAGAAAGAGAGAAAAAAATAAGCAACACAGGCAATTTAAAGAAAAAACTGTCTTAGATAAAATTAAAATTAAAATGAATATACAGTGTGAATCAGAAGTAATCTTTGCTGATGATGGACACTAGTCAAAACATGGACTCAGAATTTGAATGAGTTTGAATAAGAAACTGAATAAATTCAAAACATCATAAATACAATCAACATGGATGAGGTCCATCTGGAACTTTTTTTTAAAAAGACATTTTAGTTTTGTACTGTACAAATATTAGAGTATTCAGCCCTGCTGACCTTGAAAGACAGAGGGGAAAAAAAGAAAGAGGGATGTCGACAGAGTAATAAACTGTTCCCATGGAAACTGCTCGACCCCCACAGCAAGGTGTAAGATCTAGCTGATTTTTTTTTATGTCTTTTTCCCCCACAAAACACACATTATCAGTTAACTGCAAACATTTTAAAAAGTAAGAAACACTGAATAAAAACAGTTGCCCTGATTTTGTGGCATCTGAGCAGTAAAATGAGCAGCAAAATGTGAACCATTGGGAACAAATATCCCACAGATTGAAAAAGTGACTTATTGGTACTTATTTGTAAAAGAAATTTAAGAGAAACATGAATTCACAGTTAAGATTTATGAGTTTCTAAGGACAAAGTTGAAATATTATTAAGTACAAACCAGTTACAGACAGCAAAGTTCTGGAATAATACTTGTCCATTTTATCAACCAAACTTTCTGTTGAGTATGTACAGTGGATTCAGAAAGTACTCATACCCCTACTCATACATTTTGTTATACAGATTAGATTTTTTTTATTGGATATTATTACTATTTTTACCCATCAATCTATATTGAATTTCCTCTTATGATTAAGTGTTTTTAGAGATTTTTAAAAAATATGACATTTCAGAAAATGGAAATCTATTATTCCCAAAAGTATTTCTGACATTTTTATCAATAATTTATTGAAGCCCCTTTGGCAGCAATTACAGCTAACTGTCTTGATACATCTCTAAAAGCTTTGCTTTTAGATTAAGGAAAATTGTCCTATTCTTCAAAATCCTCTGTTGTTCACAGATGTTCTCTGCAGATGTTTAATATGGTTTAATCTGGGCTCAAGGACATTCAATGACTTTCCCTGGGGCCACTCCAGTGTTGTATACTTGAATTCATTGTCGTATTGTGACCCCAATCTCAGTTTGTGTGCACTCTGGAGGAAGATATATTCAGGAATGAATCTATATTTGGCTGTTTTTATCCGTCCCTCAATAGATTTCCAGTCACCTTGTCTCTGCTGCTGAGAAGCCAATCACATAGCATGGTGATTCCACCGCCATGTTTCACCATAAGGATGGTATTAGCCCGGAAATGCACAATATGCATTTTTTCCAATAATAATTTGCCATAATGCTTACTGTTCTGCCCAAAGAGTAAAATTTTTCTCTCATCAAACCAGAGTGGTTCCATCTCTGCACTTTTGGAGCTATTTTAAAGCTCCTGTTAGATTCTTATATTCTTTTCTTTTCAGATGCCCAATTTGGCTGGGCGACCAACTCAAGTAACCTTTGAGGTTGTGCTAGCTTTTTATATTTTAAAATGAATAAAGTCATGGTGGTCCTGGAAACACTCAAATCCTTAGACAATCCTTGCAATATTTTGATTATGAAGATCCCCAGACAGTTCCTTCAGCTTCATGACTTGGTTTTGTTCTAACAATGCAGTGTAAATCGTGGTCTGTGGGCCTTAATAGACCATAGTGTGTGCTTTTCAAAACTATTAATTTAAATAGAAAAGGTGGAACCCAAGTACGGTGTAGACACAGAAGGTATTTGACTAAAAGTTGACCAAATATACATTTGTTTCTAAATAAAAGATTAAACAAAAATCATCTAAAATCTCAGCTGGAAAATTAAAATATATTACATCATTCAGTGTAGATGGATAGGAAAAAAAGAGAATTATATTCATTTTAAATTTGTATATACACAATAAATTCCCCAACAATTAATGTACTGTCTGGGATTGTATATATTTATATAGCTCCTGGCCTTGTTATTTATTTGTCTTTCCAAAATTTTACTTTTAACAACTATTTGTGGTTTAATTTTAAGCACCTACAAATTAGATCAGGAAATATGAAAGTTTTGTTAATGCTAACTATAAATATATGTATAATAATAATTTGACTTTTTAACAATAAAAAGGTGTTGTTAGAACTTTGCACATTTACAACTTTGTGAGACATTTCTTTAAAAGAATACTGAATGAGACATAGGGGGAAAAAAGAGAGCGGAAGACAGGACATCATTACTAGGCAGAAAGGTGATACTCCATTGAAAATACTTATTACCCCTAAGGAACCTTATATATTTGCTTGCCATGTGTCATTTTTCTGTGGTTTATTATTTGTGTGTGTGTGTGTGTGTGTGTGTGTGTGTGTGTGTGTGTGTGTGTGTGTGTGTGTGTGTGTGTGTGTGTGTGTGTGTGTACATTTCCACTGTTGAAATATAGTGCACAAAGTTTATATATTAGGTTGGAATGACATTTTAGCATATCACATTCAATCTTTGCTCTGTAATATCAAGCACACTGCAATCTCAAAACCACACTTTTTTCAGGCCAAAACATCCATACTACATTTATACTTATTTGACTTTTTGTAGTAGTTTCTGCTTGGTCATGTAATTTGATGGTCATGCAATATGTTTGAATGTGAAATATTGTAGCACATAATCCACATCACCAAACAGATCTCATACAAAGGTTTTCGAAACTAATACAATTATTATATTAAATTCAGTACAAACGAAAGCAATAATTTTCACACTCTTCCTGCTCTAACCTTAGCCAGACCAGTTTGCTTGTATAATCTCTTATTGGAAAAACTGTGCTATACTGGGGCTATAAACAATAGAACGTCCAAATGGAGATAGTCTGGTTCCTTTGTAACATGAAAAACAACATGTCTCATTTATCTTCGAGAGGCAGAATTAAAAAAGGAGAGGCTGGGAGGGTGGGAACAACTGTTAATAACTGCTATAATGTAAGTGATCACGTTTCCATTTTTTCATTTTCCAAAAAACACCGCAGCCTACTAGCATGGGCATCATGGACTAGCTCTGGACATCAATTCTCACACCTCAGTCATGCCAAAACAATCCTATTCACAAAGCTACTGATTAGGTACACCTATTTCAATTATACCCACAACCACAGCCACATTTTAAATGGACCTTGCTTCAATGTGAACTTCGCATTCAAAGCCTACCCTCAGCTGCTTTTTTTCTCTGTTGTTACCAAACCATGTAACCTTGTTTTGATCCCAACCTGTTTTTGGCTTACATTTACAATTCTTTTCTAGCCTTGTTCAGATTTGTTTGATCGCCTGACCATTTGCCTGTTTTTGACCATGAGCTTGATTCATGTTTTGGACTGTTATTAATTATTGCTGCACAACATGCACCCGCATCTGTCCACACTGCTTTTACATGGCAAACTAACTTGTCTCCTGGAAATTCCATTGAATTAAATGTATGTATATAGTAAGAGACTGATCTCAAAATTGTTAATAAATTAAACATTGTATATTCGCTTGCAAATACTTTTTTTTAAGATTAGAAATTAAAGTTTGTATTAGAAAGTACAGCCAGAGTGTTACAAAATTCTATAACTCAAATAAAACCTTTTAATAATGTCCCTCTATACATTAGGCTATGCCTCTGATTCCCTGATCCACCTTCCTGCTTAGATGAGGATGTCGTGCCCCATAAGAAGTGTTGCTCCTCCCTCTAACCTCACAAAGAACCCCCGCCAAACTGTCTCAGACTTTACCCAACTTAGTCATATCTGAGTAAAGAAAGGTCGTCAGGAAGAAATGTGTGTTTTTTTAAAGTTTTTAATTTCGCCGGTTTTATATTTATTTTTAATTTTGTTTTATAAAAATTGTCAAACACAAATGCATTAATTATTTTGTTCATTTTGACAGCCCTAAATACAACACACAGAGTCTATCAACTTAGCTCTTCTTGATTTGCCCTTCTATATTTACTATAACAGCAGTCTTGTTTGTGTGGTATTGCTGAATTATTAAGCAGAGTTTTTTGGATCTGGTCCAATAAATTTTTAGTAAATAAACCTGTTGGGGTGTTTCTGCATAAAACATTAATATGAGCATGTTTTGTTTCCATTTGTGTCAATGGGGAAAAAAAAAATCTGGCTACCGTGGGCTTCTGTAAGTTGAATGGAACTATGTGTGGCAATATCACACAGCGAACTGTTTTTGTCATTGAACAGCATGTTAAATGCCACAGGCCAATTAGCCTCCTGTTGGTAGAACAAGGTGTACACACAAACACACACATGCACCTTTGGGTTAAAGTTTACTGTTTTCACACCTTTATTAATGAGCTCTGGATGAAAAGGGCAGAATTATACAGGGCACAAAAACACATGAGCACACACACCATCATGATGAAGATAATAGTACAGATTTAGAAAAAATATTCACTTTATTATTCGCAAACATGAAAATTCTAAAAACGAACGTTTTCTAATGCTATCTAAGAAAAACTGCAATATAATAATTTCTTCACTCTCTTTCACTGTTGCTTTGCTTGCATGAGTAAATGTCACATTTCCTTCAACCACACAAGGGAATACGAAGGTCTTATTAATAATTCATGACAGCAAAAGCAGTAAAATTGTCTAATTAGCAAGCTAGCCCTCACTAATCAGTGATTCTGTTTTCCATTTATTTCAGTCAGCATTTGTTTGTTTTTTTACCCTTTTACAAAGTGGTGAACTTTCAGTGGCTGCATTTGGGTGCTTTGCTCTTCTCTCCCAACTGGGAATTCCTGAATATATTTAATGACTCATACATCATTCCCCATTTCTTTCACAAAAGATACAGAATGCTGGCATACTGTAGGGATGATCAAAAAATTATTCATTCATTCATTCTTTAATCGGTTTATTTAATCATTCCTTCATTCATTTCATTTCATTTAGGATTTATGAATGTGTGTGCTTGGTGAAAACTTGATTGCTAATAGAATTTTTACTGCTTTTGTTATGAATGATAACTTTTTTACTTTTTTACTTTTTAAAAACAATTTGGTATCCCTTTTCAGGCAATGCTGTGATGTTCTGTAAACCTTTAATATATCGATGATGATGTCAGAACAATTCTAATAATATTGAGATATTGCGCACAGCAAACAATTCTGGAACAATTTTGGTAATTTTGTGAATGCATTCATATTGTTTTATTACTAATAATTGAAAAATCTCTTTCTTTTAAAAATATATAATATTTAAACATATATATTGTGCTTGTGTATATTGTGTATTGTTTATATATAATATATAAACATGATTTACTTCACTCAAGGCAATTTTGTGTATGAGCTTTTGATTATTTAGATTTTGATTATGATTATGATTTCGATTATATTTTTTTATTAAAGTAATATGTATTCATTTTAATGGCATGATATTACCATTGCTATAATTAATTGTCACACACACACACACGCACACACACACACACACACACACACACACACACACACACACACACACACACACACACAGAAAATCTCTTTGCACTAAAGCCAAGGGTTAAAAATATTTGAGAAATTATACTTCATTGTCAAAAATAAGTTGGGGTATCTATACTTGACTTGACTTTACATTGAATACCTTTACTTTCACTTTGTGCTTTTCAAGAATTGACTCTATTTTTATTTATTGTAAATTTTATTATTTCTCTTCTGACTAATAACTGGCACCATACCGTGGTAGAATGGGCTCCTGGGTATTTTATTCACATTAGATTTACATTTTAATTTAAAGTTTTCAATAACTTGCCTATGTTCTTCTTAATTTTAACATTTAAAGACATCTACCTTTGATTTTTTTAATACATATTTACATTCATAAAGACAATTTGCAATTTTTTGTATTTTGCTTGACTACACTTTTGCCTTAATATTTCTTTTATTTGAGTAACATTTTGAAACATATTTATCATTTCTTAGTATGTTAACTATTTCTAAATTAAAATATATTTGCACTAGTTTACAAACAAGAAGCCACAAAGACAGATTTTCCACATGGTTCAAAGATACGCTTAAAAAAAAAAAACCAAACAAACATTGGGGATAGGTCCAGGCTCACCTGTTACCCCATGCATTTGTATTTGTTAAATAATCTGCATATATATATATATATATATATATATATATATATATATATATATATATATATATATATATATATATATATATATATATATATATATATATATGTACATGTTTTCATAGTAATTAATGTTCAATTCGGTCAATAAAATAAACCAATATTAAGTGTTTGCAACTATAAAATATAATACTACACCATTTAACACTGCCTTCAAGAAAGGAAAAGTCAAGTACAAAACACAAATAAAAGCAAGTGGAAGAATTTATCCAAAGAGAGAAAAATATAAATAAATCATAATTTAATTATTTGACTAAACTAGATCAATATAAAATGATACTATTCTTTAATATAAAGATACAATGGGGAATTCATCAAGAGAGAAAGAAAGTAAAAAAAAGGAACATAAAGAGAGAGAGAGAGAGAGAGAGAGAGAGAGAGAGAGAGAGAGAGAGAGAGAGAGAGAGAGAGAGAGAGAGAGAGATGAATGGGGTTTGATTTCTCAGCTGAGTGCTGTGTGAGGTACAGGAAGCAGCAGGTTGCATTTAAAAGAGAATGCCTTCATGACCCTGCATCACAAACCACTCAAACTTATGTAGACACACACACACGCACGCACGCACGCACGCACACACGCACACACACACACACACACACACACACACACACACACACACACACACATATACATTAAAAAATGTATCACCATGTACCGTTGGAATTAAGATTTCAATCATTATTAGTAGCTCAATGTATATCAAAGGTACAACCACAATTCTTAAAAAGTAGGAGCACTGTGTAAAATGTAAATTAAATAAAGAATGCAGATTTTATTAACTCATATATAATTACATTCCAAATTACCTTTTTTTTCTTTAAACAGTTTTTTTCCATTTAAACATTAGATGTGTCTTCTATGTTCTATTGTGAATAAAATGAGTTTATGTGATTGTCAAATCATTGTATTCTGTTTTTATTTACATTTTACACAGTGTCCCCCATTTTTTGGAGGATCTGGGATTGCATCTTTTTTTGTTAAGAAAGCTATTTGTTACAACCTTTACGTAAATATAAAGCCGAACTTTGATACATGTAAGATTCATATAGCTAGTGAGTATGAAAAAAAAAAAACAACAACATAGAAACCTGTATTTTAAGCTTCTCAGTGCAGTATTGTAGACCAACCACAAACCACAAGCCAACCACCAAAGGCTTTGACTTTCTATAAGCAATATCTCTAGATTACCCTTCGTAGCTACATTGCACAATGTAGCAGTCTAAATATAAATGTAAGTCTCTCGCTCTCTCTTTCTCACAGTTCTCTTTATAGTAAGCTAAATCAGGTTAAGTTGCCAGTCATGCAGTAGCATTCTTGATGATAGTAATATCCTGGGGTGAGATGGAGGAAATCTGGAAAGCATGTTCAGTCACATCTGTACTGTTACTATGGTTAGAATCATTAGAAACTGTGCTGCCATCAGCATGCCAATCATCCATCACACCTACTTACTGAGCTGATGGATGGACCAGCACATACAGTACAGCACAGCAATGCTAATAATATTTTTCCAAGCATTGAAAAGGTCTTCTTTTTTTAAATTTCAAAACATTGCTGGTGGAAATGTTAATGGATGCTTCATTGCTGATCCACAAATGCAGACCAGATTTCTCCCATATATAAATATAAATCTTATATATATCCCATATAAATAATATTCTCAGTTCAATGGATTGATTTTTTCCTCAATCCAAAACATGTTATTATGGCCAAATTGTAATAAGTGATGATTTCTTTCTTTCTTTCTTTCTTTCTTTCTTTCTTTCTTTCTTTCTTTCTTTCTTTCTTTCTTTCTTTCTTTCTTTCTTTCTTTCTTTCTTTCTTTCTTTCTTTCTTCAGCATCAGTGCAAATGCATATTTTTATATACTGATGTTTGTAGACACCAACCCATAAAATTATGATATGATTTTTTTAAAACAAATATCTGATACCCCATTTATTCCCAATTTGCTGTTATAATAACCTCCACACATCGTTCTATTTTTAGTGGATATTTGTGCTCATTCAACCACAAGTGCCTTAGTAAATCCGGTACTGATGTAGGGTGAGGAAGCAGAGAGCGTTTCAATTTATTCCAAAGGTGTTCAATAAGGTTAAGGTCACAGTTCCCTTTCAGGAACTTGAGCTGCATTGCAACACTTTGGGAACGGTATGCGTTGTCCACGCTCTGAATCATGTGTGTAATCTGTCTGAAGGTGGGGTGACGTCACGACCAGGAAGCTATAAAAAGCACATGGACAGCTTCCTGGCGACAGATTCTGTTTGTTCATGAAGCGCTCTGTGTGTTTTTTATGTTAATTGTTTACTTCTTCCCCTTGTGACGAGAACATGCAGTTTCGCCTCTCTTCCTCTAAACTTATGGAGGTTGTAACCGCAACCCAGCACCTCCCACCAAAAAGCGCAGAAATGTGACTCACACTCCCCCTGTCAGGGATCCTGCCTGGCACGCTGGGTTGAAGCCCCGGTAAGTAACTGCCATTTTCAATAGTAGGGCTTTGGCGAAAAAGTCCTCACATTGGACATTCTGGGGACTTGGACGGGAAAGAATGCAGACGGTTTCCACCCTGCCCCAGCACCCCCAGGGGCCTGGTACGTTAACTCTGCCACGGAATGTGTTTTAGGGCATCCAGCGAGTTCCCTCCTCAGCTTCCGCCCGGCATCGTAGCGGACCAGGAGAACTTGCAGCCTTTTTCAAGGTCCCTAAAACTGCACCAGGGCATAGCCCTGCTCTAGGCATTCCAGAGGTCAGTCTTGAGAGACTGATACCCTTAAGAGACTACCTGGCAGCCTGGAAAGTTTTATGAGATGTGTCTCGGTGGGTCCTGCGTACTGTAGACCGAGGCTTTACAATTCAGTTGGGGTTTCGTCCGCCTCGCTATGACGGGGTTTGTCCCACCCTGGTGGGAACCAAGCAAGCTCTGGTCATTTAACAAGAAGTACACACTCTCCTGAGGAAGGAGGCCTTTGAGGTTGTTCCTCCATCAGAAAGAGAGTCCGGGTTCTACAGCTGGTACTTCATAGTTCCCAAAATGGGGATGGTGGGTTGCGTCCTATCCTAGATCTATGTCAGCTGAACCGCTCACTTATGAGATTCAGGTTCAAAATGCTGACCCTCAAGCAGGTTGTGTCTCAGATCAGATCCAAGGATTGGTTTGTCACAGTAGATCTAAAGGATGCATACTTTTATGTATCCATCCTCCCTTCTCACAGGACGTTCCTGAGGTTTGCTTTTGGGCTGCAGCATCTTCCATTTGGCCTTGCCCAGCACAGAGACTTCAGGGCATTAGCTCAATCAGAGCAGTCAGCAGTCTGGAATCGAGATGTCATTCACGCTCACATGAAGGCGCTGGGGTTTCGGCTGAACGACAAAAATAGTGTGGTTCCTCTTATCTTTCTACAGAAAACCACTTATTTAGGTCTCATATGGGATTCGACGATTATGTGCCCGCAGCTTCTGATTTGGCACGTTTTATTCTGGATGCGTATCTTCCTAACTAAACCCTCCCTATTTGTCAGGGGTTTGGGACCTGCACTTAGAGTGCACTGGCTTGTGCAACCCTAATGGCTGGGTTATATGATATATGATATATTATCTACAAATGGGGTATATGACACTGGGCGTTTGTAGTTTTATGAAAATATGCATAGTATTTTGGGAAGTGATTGTAATCTTTTAACTTTCCTTTAGACATTAGTCTGAGTCTATTTCAATTCAGATTTTTTTCTGCACTCAAGGTAGAAAAATTACAATTCTAAATTTTGATTATTATTCATTCGCTGTTGTATTGCACATACTAAGCATCTTTTGAGATAGTGTCACTAAATTAATCCAGCAAAATGAATAGGTTATCAGATAATTGGTCGCACTTCAAAAAGACTAGTTTATTTTTCCCCCAGTAGAATTAAGTTGTGTTTAATCATGTTTACTGATTATAAATTACTTTAATAAATGTTTAAGCAACTTATACTTAAAATATACTTAAAAGCATCTATACTTAAATAATTTATAGAATTGCTTTCACATGACGTGATTTATTGACTAAGACAAAAAAAGCATAAAATCTCTCCCAAATAGCAAAATTCCTGAGGCCCAGATCAGGCTCACACCTAGCACTTTCATCTGGCCCACATACCAAGTTGAATGATGGCACTTGGGCGGTCCACTCTTGTTTGGCTGATTTGGGCCACAAGTAAGCCAAAGGATGACCGACTGTCAGCGATGAATAAAACAAACCAACCAGAACCGGCCCAGATTTGGCCCAGATTCAGCACCTTGTCCTGGCCCACATACTGTACTGAATGATGTAATTTTTGCGGTCCACTCCTGTTTGCCAAATTTGGGCCAAAATTTAACCAAATAACTGCATACTGTCAGCCATGAATAAAATTAATTTAATTTTGGCCCAGATCCAACATCTTGTTTTGGCCCACATGCCGGGTGGAATGATGGCACTAGGGTGGTCCAATCCTGTTTGCCAGATTTGGGCCAAAAGTAAGACAAAGGACTGCCAACTGTCAGCCATAAATGAAACAAACAAATAGACAAGAACTCACCCACATTCTGATCAACATTTATTTTAATTTTGGCACAGATCCAACATCTTGATCCGGCCCACATACTGCATGGAATGCTGGCATTTGGGTGGTTGAGTCTTCTTTGTCAAATTTGGGCCACAAGTTAGCCTTACCATTGCCGCATGTAAGCAAACAAAATGTTAGAACCGGTGATTTTTAAAGATATAGGTTGTAATTTACATATTCATTAATATTTGCATTGAAAATCCAGTACCTTATAACATTTCCAAAACATTTCTTTATTGCATCACATTACCAATCTAACAATGGCAGCAAAAAAACTGACCATGTTAACTTAGCTGTGCAAAGGAAATAAACTAACAAAAATAACACCACAGCAACCTTGGCAACAGGAACCAAATAAACATTTATTGACCTCCTTGAGTGGGCCCATCAACATCATGGTCATCCTGCATGCCTGTAAAAAAAAAAAACAAAAAAAAAAACATTACTTAATTAAAAAACATCACATTTCGCCTCATCGCCTCATTTTTAAATTATTCCTTTATATAACCAATCCCTGCCACCTTTTCAACCTCTTTTTCTGTAATTCTGTTTACAATTTTGTGGTGGAGTTTAGTTACCTGCGGTCAACAGTGCAAAGTAATGGAGAGTGTATTAGAGAAGTGAAGAAAATAGTGCAGGCATGGTGGAGTGGGTGGAGAAGAGGGCAGGGGTGATTTGTGATAGAAGGGTATCTGCAAGAGTGAAAGGGAAAGTTTATAGGACTGTGGTGAGACCTGCGATGTTGTATGGCTTAGGTGGAGCTGGAGGTAGCAGAGTTGAAGATTTTTATTGGGAGTGACGAGGATGGGGACAAAGTAAGAGAGGCCCATGTGAGATGGTTTGGACATGTGCAGAGGAAGGACATGGGGTATATCGGTAGGAGAATGCTGAGGATGGAGCCACCAAGAAGGAGGAAAAGAGGAAGGCCAAAGAGGAGGTTTATGGATGCGGTGAGGGAAGACATGCAGGTAGTTGGTTTGAAATAGGCAGATGTAGAGGACAGAGTAGTATGGGGACGGATGATCTGCTGTGGCGACCCCTAATGGGAGCAGCCGAAAGAAGAAGAAGATTGACAGACATCTATATATGCATTGCATGTATGACTTTTCCAGCCATTTGTGGTTCTTTCACAAACTGTTTCCACAAACCTGGAGGCACACAATTGTAATGGATGTCATCCAATTATACTGGATACAGTATAATTGGAGTTCCTTCACTTGAACTAGGAGACCCAAACCTGTTCCAGCATGACGATTCTCCTGAGCACAAAGCCAGTTCCTTAAAGAGATATAGGTTGGAGTGGAATATCTTGAGTGGCCTGCTTTAGATCTCTAAACTCAACCCTATTGAACATCTCTAGGATGAATTTAACTGCTGACTGCACCTTAGGTTACCACACAACCTGATTTTACTTTGTTTTACATTTTATTAACATTTTTAAATACAAAAAATGTAAAATAAAATGATTTGATTTGATTAGCTTTTATTATTTTGAATAACACACAACCAAAATAGCTTTTTTGTGATTCATCCTATGATAGTAATTAGAAGAGAAAATTTGTTTGCTTCATGCCTATGGGGTATCCGGATACTAATTTTAGCTGTAATAGACATTAGTGGTGCATTGAACAGATGAAATGCAAGCAGCGCAATATTAATCTTTTCAAAACTTATAGACCTAAGGCACTTAAAAACTTGCATAGGCTACACAAATGTACCTCTCTACCATCTGAGGTCCCTGTCCCACAAACACCTCCAGTTTGAAAACTGCAATGGGACACTGAGCTGTTATTTACTTTAGTGTTGAAATTAAATTCCGTGTCTGTGTAAAATCTATTGAGAGTTTCGTGTGAAATTCTCTGGAGATCAGCAGATTCTGAAATACTCAAACAAGCCCTATCTGGCACAAACAAGTATGCCATGGTTACAGTAAAAAAATATTCCCATTCTGATGATTGATGGGAAGATTAAATCAAGCTCCTGACTTGTATCTGCATGATATTATGTATTGTTCTGCTGCCACATGAATGGCTGATTGGTAAACTGCATGATTGTATACATACATTGCTTTCACCTTACACCAATCCATGCCTACACCTCTCAGGGGATAATATATCAGAGAGATAGAGACAGTAGTTAAATTGAACTTGCATGTCTCTGCCTTCACAAATCACTTGCATGGGAAGTTCTATGGCTTAGTCCCAGGCAAGTGTGGATTAGTATATGTATTAGTAATGACTTAATGAGTAAAAATTCAAAAGTCCAGAAGTCTCTACACAATAAAAAAGGCCTACACAATAATGTTGAATATGTAACAAGAATAAATCCATCATTACACCTTTACGCTTTGTAATTAGCTTAGTGGTTAGGCCTCTGGGGCTCAAGCCCCAGCGCCACAAAGCTAGCACTAGTGGGCCCTTGAGCAAGGCCCCTAACTATCTCTGCTCCAGTGGCACTGTATCATGGCTGACTTTGCGCTCTGGCCTCAGCTTCCAAATATGCAGAAAAAAGCAAAAAAAAAAATTTTACTCTACTGTAATTTATATGTGACATATATATGTGACTATTTTCTCTCTTCTTGCTTTCTTATTGTTTTAGTTCTCTATAGAGAGATATAGAGTATGTGTATATAGAGTGTATAGAGTGTGGTCCGAATCTTCTATCATTGATGCCATTCAATGTGGAACCTTCAATTTTGAATGAAATCCAAACAGAACATACATTAAATAGTTTCAATAAAATCTCTAAATGGTTAGATTAGATTTGCCTTAGGAGGATTATACAATAACCCACAATTCCACACTTCCAATGTGGTAAATTAAATGTGTGAAATATGATATTTGTTGTGATGTCAGGATGTGACAGTAAGGGTCTATAGTCGAGCAGCAGCTCTGGATGAAGTGAAGGCAGGTTGAAAGTTTAGTTATGTGTGCTTTGTTTATCCTTTCAGGGAGAACACCATGTACCTGAGTGAGAGGGACATGGCTGATGGGTTCCTTTTGTGTATCTGTCCCAAGGGGCCCTTGTCTCATAATCCTTCCCTGGTCCCTGGGATTATTCTATAGCAGGTCCGTGGCCTTGGTCTTGCTATAGACCTGCATTTAATTGGTGATTAGTTACAGCCACTCCTGGACATCTGTGCTTTCAGTAGAAGCTGAGCCACATTGGAATTCAGGGCATCTCTCTCAGCGTTTGGGTTACTCTTTGCAGATGATTAATTTAAATGGATGTAACACCATATGGTCAATCACAGGTAAGATTGATCAAAATCAATCTACAGAAATAGATAATGCTTTAACATAAAAGTAATTATAAAAAAATAACAATAATAATATCAATAATAATAATAATAATTAGAAAGTGTATAAAAAGAAAAGGAAGAACAGTAAGATACATATAATTAATTGCAACAAAGCTTTTAACCAAACTAATGTTTCATCAACATCCATTCATTATTCTTGAAAGTCATCTTGCATATTCATGATTTATACTCCACTGTTTAGCATTTTTCTTTTATCGGCTCTGCAGTCTTTAAGTTGGTTGTAAGTGTTTTTCAGTGTCATTAGAACACCTGTGTTGAAGGCAATAAAACAATAGAAAAAAGTATTGGTTTCAATGGAAAATGTAAAGCACATCACTTTCAATTGTGAGGCTTCCAGTTACAGATTTGTTGGCATTCTGCTTTTTAGTTCAAGAGGTTTTCAAATGCAACACATTTCATATATATTGCCTTCTTTACAACAATAACCGAATAATGACATATATATATATATATATATATATATATATATATATATATATATATATATATATATATATATATATATATATATATGTGTATATATATATATATATATATATATATATATATATATATATATGTGTATATATATATATATATATATATATAGTTAATGCATCCTCTGCTGTATATTTGCCACACTTCAAGACCAAAATGATCAAATAAAACATAAAATAATGAGACAATTATCTTAAATATCATAAGGAACTATTTATACCGGATGTCCTCTAAAACTCATTGCCTAAGACCGATTAGAGCTAGGACACAAGCGTGCAAACACTTAATCCTCAATTTGCATGTAATCCACAAATCGTCATCAAAGGTCATTGTGTGTGGTCAGAGCACCAGTTGTCAACATTATAAGTAATTAGCATAATCCATAAGGGAGAAACAAGTATCCACTGAGTGGGTGAAGATTTTAAATCAGGAATAGGAAAATGTTATTTTAAATAAGCAACTTCTATGAGGGGTCAGATAGACAAACTAATAGTCTGATAGACAAATTCAAAGGTTAAAAAAAGGTGCATTTTAGTGAAAAGACCAGTTACAGGATGGGACATCAACAGAAATGCAAAATAGAAAGATTTGCAGGGGTCCATATAGTAAAAAAGATCTTCTTGCCAGTTCTGATACATCACTGCATGCTTTTCCATTTGAAGAATGTGTTGACAGTCAGCTGTATTAACCATAATGGCAAAATATTATTAGTTTACTCATTTAGTTCATTTCGTTCCTTTGATCGGAAACAATATGAAATGATCAATGTGGAATGGAAAAAGGGACCTGGGGTGTCTTATTATACTGTCTTAGGTACAGATGGAAGAAGCTTTTAAAAAAAAGTGTGCAATATCTTAATTTAAATATTGCTACTAGGAATCTATTTTCTACCAACCTTGCTCGCTGGATGCCTGAGTGTCTACAACTGACTGAGGTGTGAACACACACGATTACAGTCTCACACATAAGTCTCTTTGTGCTCGAATGATGTTTTCCATTTTTTTACATAGGCTTTGTTGTGTGAAGCTTTGGCTTTTGTACTCCTGGATCTATGGGAAGGGTATATAAATTTTTTTTATATAAAGTGGTTGATATGCTCTAGGTTTGGGAGATCAGTGAATTAAAAGTAATGGGTGTTTTTTCACTTGAGCTAACTAAAGCATTCTTTATATGCAACCTTAATGGCCAACAACCTTTGATTTCCATTATAGTTACTCTCAGCTGGTCTTTCCTTTCTCAAGAAGAATGCATAGAGATGGAGTTAGGCACAGTGAGCATGGCACTGCAACATTGCACCTACTTGCATTCGCTTTAACAACACGCAGGGGTGAGGGGTCAGAATGGTAGATTATTAGAGTCCTCATGAACCTTTCCTTGAGTCCGGTGAACATTGCTAAGTCCATTTGAGTCTCCTAGGTTGCTTTAATTGGACGTGAAGTGAGGGCAGCAGCAACAGTGCTAAAGCCCTGAATGAATTGAAGAGAGAAGTCACACCACAGAAGCCCTCCCTGGTGTGAGATTGGTGACATGTTGTCACTGGTACCACCTTTGAGTGATCGATTTTGACGCCCCACTATTTCAGACTGTGCATTAAAGCTTGAGCACAGTGAACATTTTTATTTGTGATTATTTTCCAGAAGACGTTGAAGCACTTGACACACATGATGAATGTGGTCTTCTCTGAGGTTGAGAATCTCAAATTATCATCAATGTACACAATCACAAATTGGTATAAGAACAGTCTTAGGAATATCTGGAACACAGAGTGAGCACTAACTAACCCATATTGCATGATGTTATCTGTAGTGACATGTTTTCCCACTCGTATTTTCTTATGTGAAAAAATCTGCATGTGCTTCTTAACTACAGCTTAATAAAAAGAGGTCATATATGCTGGAAGACCTCCATCTTTACCACAAAGAGAAAACCTGCTATTGCAGGAAAGGTGAAAGTTGTATCCTTGCACCTCAGTCATATACTCCTCCACAGTTTTGATTTCCTGGTAGGTACCTGTAGGTGTGCACTATTTCTTAAAGTAATGGGAGCATGTTAAATGTGATTAGAGGGGGCATTTTTCTCTTTAGCCATGATTTTTCTGCTGTACTAGAGTTCAGCGGGCCCCAAACTTTTTTGCGCTACGGACCGGTTTATTGTCAGACAATATTTTCACGGAGCGGCTTTTAAGGTGTGGCGGATAAATACAACACAATAAAATGATACGACCGGCATAAAAACTGGTATTTTATAAATATAATAAAAAAACTTGAATCCACTGTGTTGTTTTTTGTTCATTTTGCTAGCTTGGGGGTTTCAATTTAGTGGTAATTATGTATTATGTGTTAGCGGCCGGAGCAGCCCCTTTAAGAAGGTAGCGGATGGAGGTAAGACATGTGACCGAGGCACCATGACATGCATCAAGAGTGAGTCATAGACAGATGTGGCAGAGAGAATCCAGTAATTTTCCAAGTTATGTGTGGCCACTTCCAACTTCACCAAAATCATCAAGTTTGCTGATGACACTGTTGTGGTGGGCCTGATCTCCAACAACAATGAGACGGCCTACCTACAGGAGGTTAAAAACCTGGAGAGATGACACCAGGAGAAAAACCTCAGCAAGACTAAGGAGTTGATAGTGGATTGAAGCGGTCATACCAACCACTAAACGTAAATGGGACCCCAGTAGAAAGAGTGGACAGCTTCCGGTACCTAGGTGTTCACATCACACAGGACCTGTCTTGGTCCTGTCACACCAACACCCTGGTGAAAAAGGCCTGGCAGCGCCTGTACCACCTGAGATGCTTAAGGGACTTTAAACTGCTCTCTCAGGTGCTAAAGACTTTTTACACTTGTACCATTGAGAGCGTTCTTACGGGTAGCATCACTTCCTGGTTCGGGAACAGCACCATGCAGGACAGGTGAGCCCTTCAGAGGGTGGTGCGTTCAGCTGAATGTACTATTCACACCGAGCTCCCTAACCTGCAGGACATCTACAGCATGCGGTGCCAGACCAGAGCCAGAGTCAGGAAGATTATGAAGGACCTCAGCCATCCCAACAATGGACTCATTTCTTTGTTGCATTCAGGGAAAGGCTTCTGCTCCCTGAAAGCGAACACAGAGAGAATGAGGAGGAGCTTCTTCCCGCAGGCCATTCGGAGTTTGAATCAGAAAACACCCAGGATCTAAAAGCTGGTCCACTCTCTCCATCATCACACTTTTCTGCAAATATTTTTCTTTCGCACTACAACACTTTAAACTCTGGACTGTCACTTTAACTGTGGACTTTCACAGCACAGTGCACTTTATACTTTATACCACACCACACCGCACACTTTAAGGACAATCACATCAACCACCTTATTGTGATGACTGTTTACTGTACATAAGTATACCTTGTATCAATAAGCATACCTTGTATATACACGTTTTCCTTATATATTATATACATCTTTACATATTTAATATTTTATCTGCCTTCTTTTTCCTTGTTTTATTTTTCTCCCCATCCTATTCCCTCATGCCAGACAGTCGTATAAAGCATTTTACTGCATGTCGTACTCTGTATGTATGTGTATGTGACAAATAAAATTTGATTTAATTTAATTTATTTTGATGTATACTTTCTGTGCGGCCCCGTACCAATTGACCCATGGACCGGTGCTCTTCCGCGGCCCCAGGGTTGGGGACCACTGCTATTTTTAATTATTGTTGGTAAACAGTTTGACTGAGTACCATTTTACTTGCAGAAGTGCAGGCTGAAACTATTGCTGCAACTCCTTTGGCTTGTTTTTTTTCTGCATAGTTTTAAAAATGCTGTTCTTTGGTTTGGAATGAAGAGTGTGGTCTCAGCAGATTTCCTTGTTTGAGGTGTTTGTCTTACTTTCTCAGTTAACAGACTAATGTGTAGCACTTCCGTTGGTTGTGATTTTCCCACATGGTTTCGAGTATGGTGGTCTTGGGGCTTAAATTAATTTATCAGTGCAAAAGGATGACTTGATAAATTGATTGAGTTTGAAGTAAATCATTTAGACTGTGGTTTACTACTTATATTGTGTAAAATATAAGAAACCTCTCTTTTTGTGAGACTAGATACTCAACCACTATCCAGAACTCCTGCCACCCCAAAAGCTGACTTCATCTCCCCTTCATCTATTAAACTGGACATCCTCCTTAGTATTTTTCATACTAACTTTTATAGCATAGTGATATTGTTTTTTATTTTAGTGGAAGGAAATGTAATGTGAAATAAAAGTATATTTTAAGCAGAGAATGACTATATCATGTGGGAGGTGTTTTAAATAACTTGCCTTGTATAAAACTGTGAGGGATGAGGGATATAAAGATAGGGCAGGGATGGTATGATGAATGGGTGGGTCTATGATTAAAGGGATAGATAGACTTTTTTGTGTTGTACTCCTGCTGGTAGGTACACTCAGTCAGGAGCAAATGTTTATCACTGACAGTCTGAGCAGACACACACACACATACACACACACACACACACACACACACACACACACACACACACACACACACACACACACACAAATTTAGTGCTAAGTTTTTTTTTATATTTATATTATATTGCATATACTTTATACTCCAGGTCTGAGAAACATGTAAGTAATAAAGCCAGACTCTCCTCCAGTGAACAATGCCACTCCTCGAGTGCTAGCTTTATAGCCAGAATTTCCCACACTGTAGTTTTATTGGAGAATTGTGCATTTAAATGACGTTTGACCAGAGCTTAAGTATGGCCTCTAGTTTCACTTTGCAAGCACTCATCTCTACCACAAAGTGCAGTGATGGACCTACCGGGGAGAAATTGCAGCTGTGGTAAATCAACATTAGAAGGAGGTGACTGCCTCTTCTGTAGCATGTTCCCAGTTGAGTAAGTGTGTATCCATTATGGTTAAAAAGTAAGAAAAGAAGTGTTATTGCGCCAAATTTATAGCTTAGTGGTCCAGAAGCTGCCAGCATGGACCTCAACTGTCCTGCTTGCTCATCAAAACTGGAATAATACACCAGGATGTCAATCAATCAATCAATCAATCAATCAATCAATCAATCAATATACTGTATGTATACAAGGTGATATCAAATAGTTTGGAATTTAGTTTTGCAACATGCCAACAGATGGCAGCACAGAAGGCTGCACTCACAGTCACAAGGAGCACTGACCTGCTGACTTTGCCCTTTTCCTGAAGATGAAGATCTCTCAAAGGTCGCCATTTTGACACTATTGCAGAGATCCAGCGCAATAAGACAGAAGGTGCTTGACACTCTTTGAAAAGAAAGATTTCAGGACACATTCCAGAAGTGGCAGGAATGCTGGGAGCACTGTATTTCTGTGCAAGGGGACTATTGTTTAAGGTGATACCTTTTTGTAGTCAGAGGTAGTCTCAAAACTTTTTGATACCACCACGTATATATACAATTGATGTTCATGTCGGTGCAGCTTCTGGAGCACTTAGCTATGAATAAAGGCCAATAACACATCATTCTACATCTCTTTAACCTTAAATAATATACTATTTCAAATACTGTATTTCCCCTCGCAATCTAAATACTCTGTTGCGCTGTTGTCTTTCTTTTTCTGTTACTCAGTTCTGAGCACTTTAATTATTGGAGTATTTCATGTTTTCTTATTTCATTGATCTATAGACATATACTCATCCATTTTTTCCACCATCTCAGTACAGGAGGGCATGCATCTTGGCTCTTGTCTGGTCTGGTGTTTAGGTGGTGAAATAAATTAGCTTGCTGAATTAATGTGACTGGCTACAAACATTGACAAAAGACCTATGACTTCATGAAGTATTTAAATTACTTATCTTCTGTAATTTTATATACTATACTACTCTCCAGGGAACCAACCCCAGCTATTAGGGTTGCACAAGCCAGTGCACTCTTAGTGCCGGTCCCAAGCCCGGATAAATGGGGAGGGTTGCGTTAGGAAGGGCACCCAGTGTAAAAACATGTCCCAAATCGAACCGCTGTGGCGACCTCTAATGGGAGAAGCCGAAAGAAAGTTTTTTTACTCTATCTTGTCCAAGTGAATGGGTATGAGGATATATTTATTGATAAAGACTTCAAAGAACCTCTATAATTCACTCTGCAGAACAGTGTCTACCAAATGCCATAATGCAATTATGCAATGCATTATGCTTAATGCTCAGCTAGTCTCTTATGTTTGGGACATGAAACAAACTGATTGCTTTCCAGCAGTCAGTATGAAAGCTAATATTATCTAGTTCTTCTTAACACAGACTTCCCCTTCACAATTTTCTCTGTTATAAAGCATACCATTTATCTTATAACTGAATGAAGTGAAGGTTAGTTGCATTTCATTAAAAACTATGCACAAATTTTACCTCAATTATCTCTGCCCATACACTGTACACACGTATTCTCATGCTCTCTGTCTCTCTATTCTCATGCTTCTTTGTCTCTGTCCTCTCTTTCTCTCTCTCTCTCTCTCTCTCTCTCTCTCTCTCTCTCTCTCTCTCTCTCTCTCACTTTTACTCACTCACTCACTCACTCACTCACTCACTCACTCACTTAACACACACACACACACACACACACACACACACACACACACACACACACACACACACACACACACACACACGCGCGCGCACATGCACACACACACACGAGACACACATTCATTAAAAAGGTGTCATGGCAGGGTTATGGTGGTGTTATTTGACTGGTCTTAGGGCAGGTACATGATACTAAATGACCTGATTCATTCTGGTCTAAATGCCAGCAGTGAGCCATCACTAATTGTGTGTGTGTGTGTGTGTGTGTGTGTGTGTGTGTGTGTGTGTGTGTGTGTGTGTGTGTGTGTGTGTGTGTGTGAGAGAGAGTGTAAAAAGTTGGATGGTTTTTAATTGGATAGGCTCAGCAGTGTCCGTCAGCTAAAATCTGAAAGAAAAAGATTTTAATGAGACAGAACATGAACCCGTTATACTTGCTTAAGAACAGAGCTGGTGCGGGTGAGGAGGTCAAACTGCTTAATCATTAGTTAAAGAAAGATTTGAGATCAATTTTTAGTTGAGGTAATTGTTACAATTATTATTTGATTATGATGACAGCAGAGCAGGTCAGATCATAACGTTAAAGGTCTCATTTATGCTTATTTGTATAGAAACAAATTTGAACCAAAGTCATTAATTATAAAGAATTCATATTTTAGGAATTGCTGTGCTACTTTGATTGCTTACTTTGATTTGTATTCATTATCTATTAAATGCTGAACCTGTCCCATGCATCTCTCTGCCATTTATGTCAGAAAACTTTGCCTTATGTATGCAATGGGCCTCAGCACACGTTTACAAATCTCCAATGTGAGTGGGTAAACAACAGCAACAAATCACGCCTCTCCACGACATAATAAGAAACCCTTCTACCCAGCTGCAGCGATTGTCCCACCTGTTTGGAAAAGCAGACCCTAATCCCCCTTGTTCAACTTTTCTTTTTTGTCCAATTTATTTACAACATAAAATCAGGATGGTAACTGGCCTAATTAAGGCCTTCTGGCAATTTTCCCACCAAAGGACCGATAAGATTCCCCTTATTGAGATTAGATAAGTGGGCTGCTGAGGTGCAAATAATTAAACATAACCAATATCCCACCAGTCTCAGAAATTACAGTTTTTTATCTTAGGCTGCAATGTTGCAATTGCTGATGTCTTATTAAGCTGGGCCCACAGTTTTTGTGGCAAAATGTTATACCCCTACATGCCCATTTTTCACTTTGATGTGGTCAATGTGGCACCAGCCAATCTCAATCCAAGACTATCTATTCTGCCATAAGTAATATAGTGACTATTAGGTTTTTCCAATGCACCACCATATCCATGGCTAGTAGGTTGCTGAAGTGTGTGAAGAGGTGTTAGAAAGACACTGTATTTGTCATTTTATAGTTGTGGCAGTATGTGAGAATTGTCAAGAAAAGTGTTCCCTTTCATAAACTCGAGCTGCGTCGCAGCGTTTGGGGAACGCTTCCATGTTGTCCACGCTCTGAATCACGTGTGTAATCTGTCTAATAGAAGGCACGGTGTCACCGGCGGGGTGACGTCATGACCAGAAAGCTAACCCTCTCCAGAGTGGAGGCAGTGGTTACCGAGCCCGAAGTTGAAAACTCATGGAGGTTGTGACACATGCCTTTAATAAGCTGGATCTAGCTTGGCCGGCCAATGAGCTGAAAGCCCCTCCGTCCAGCAAGCTCTATGAGTGCTTTCTAATCCTGGCGTCACAACCTCTACATCAAGGTCTTCTGTTTTTCCCTGACCTGCAAACCGAGGTGTCCTCTTCCTCTTCCACTTCCTCTCTTAAGCCCCCAACACTACCCACCAAGCCCCTGCGTTCTACATCTCCGCTGGCAGGGAAGGCTTATGCCTTGGCAGGTCAGGCCGCTTCTGGATTACGGCTAGCTCCAGCGATCGCTCTCCTCGGTTTCCGCCCAGCATCGTAGCGGACCAGAAGAAGAAAAAGGGGAACTCTACAGGGAACTCTAAGTCTGCTGAACCGCTCAATAATGAGACTCAGGTTCAAAATGCTGACCCTCAAGCAGTTTAAGTCCCAGATCAGATCCGAAGATTGTTTCGTCATGGTAGATCTAAAGGATGCATACTTCTTGTATCCATCCTCCCTTCTCACAGGAAGTTTCTGAGGTTTGCTTTCAGGGCCGAAGCTTACCTATATCAGGTTCTAACATTTGGCATTGCCCTTTCACCCCGCACCTTGACAAAGTGTGTGGATGTGGCTCTGGCTTTCCTGGGACTTCAAGGCATCCACATCCTAAACTATATCGACGAATGGTTGATAGTGGCTTGATCAGAGCAGATAGGAGCTGGGGATTTGGCATCTCGTTCCTTCGGGGAACTTGGGTTACATACATAACCTAGAGACTTTGTCCTACATTGTTTTGCTTCACTGATTCGTTTGGGAATTGTAATTGCTGTGATCTTTTGTATGCTGCCCTCATTCAAAACGTTTTTTTCAGAAATCCAGTCTCTCTATAATAGACCCTCAGAAATGAAATAGTAATTTTTGCTACCAGACATTGGGTAGATATCATCTTGATAAAGAATAATATCCGTTGTTCATTTTACTTGTTTAAACCTTGTCTGCAAATTACAAAAATTGGGACTTTGATTCCGACTTTACAAGCAAACAGAACACGTATCAATCTAAGAAAGACTAATTCATATTATAACTCATAGACTGTGAAATACTGTACTTGTTTCCTTGTTAGCATGCGAAGTGATGTGTTCTAAATCTTGTTGTTCTCTGCCATTGCTAACTGCAAGTGTCTGACTTGAAACTATAACGAAATGTATTGTATTCCAGCCTCCAGTGGCTTGCCATGGGGGCCTGTCAAATACCGTTCAATGCTTTGAACTCTCCGTCGAATCGGATGCCATCAGCCAAAAGAGCCTTGCTGGGTCAAAGGTCACTTGAAGCTATGGGTATGTCTGGCTGAGTGGTATTTAGGGACTTGACTTTGCCCTTATACTGAGACAAAGCTCCTGCTGGGGTTCTGGTAGTGCACGCACATACTCACACAAACATACAGTGACACACAAATATCCTTCCTCTCAAATGCTTAAAGTTTGTAAAAAGAAATCCTAGTGTTTGATTTTCCCTTTTTTGTTCTTTTCACCTTATGACTGCAAAACATGGGTCATAATAAACAATCAATCATGTGTGAATAAAGTTGTATTAATTGTAGCCATCTAGAAATTTGATTTATATCTCTCTTCGAGATTAATTATTAGTCTGGAAAATCAACTCATTATATAGAAATCCTTTACTGCAGACACACTGAGCTAAAGAACGACTTGATTTAACTCTGTCATTTGCTCTACTCTCTGTAATTGATCTCTTCCCCCATCTCGAAATAGAGCTGAGCTGTCACTCAAAATTCAATTAAGGTGTCAGAGTTTTATTGGCTTGCTGGCTCAAGCTTTTAATAAAAGCTATTGACACATTAAGCAACAGCAGCTCACTGAAGTGAGATTTCAACAATCATTTATAAAAATAAAGCAGAAGGTAAACTAGGAAAAAAGTTAGTTGTTGTCACTGCATTTAAATAATACTTAATTATAAAAAAAAAAATCATTTTGTAAGTGGTTTGTCAGTGTCTGTTTTCTTTCCAATTTGATCTCTCTCTCTCTCTCTCGATCTTGGTCACACATACACACACACACACACACACACACACACACACACACACACACACACACACACACACACACACACACACAATTTTTTTGCACATTTCAGGGGGTACATTTACATGCAACCAAATAAACCATGGACAATAAAATAATAGTCTAATTGGATTGAATGGTTTAATGTAAACACTTTAACTAAACTGACTGAACTCGATCCAAATAAAATTCTGGTAGGAATAATAGGTTTGGTGTAGATCTAAAAAAAAAACCAACAGTACTTTTGACACTTGTATCTGACCATTTTCTCAATTAGATTTAGAAAAAACCTTGTGCACATGCACAATGTTGGGCATATGCTTATTTACAGGTTATACAATTTAATACAATTCTATAGTGTTTAGTCTATAGTGTTTTAATAATAAAAAATACATGTTTAATTAGTACAATTTGATTTGTTTTGAATAGTTTAACAGCCCCTGACGAGAGAAACGCAAAAATCTACACACAAAAGGAAAACAGAATCCTGTCCTGGGTGTAAATCCTGACAGTACTATTGTTGCTGTTTCAGTGTTAAAACCTTCCTTAAAAGATAAATTCTCATAATTTCATCCTATTATCATCCTTTTATCATCTTCTTACAAGGACATTCACTTTGATGGACTTTTCAGGGAAATCTGGACATTGTATGGAAAGGTCAGCCAAAACAGTTCAAAACAATTGTTAAGCTTTTTCATGAATCATTTATACTTTTGTGTTTTCTTTCCAATACAATTTGCACAAAAACACACCATTTGCCTTTATTTCAAATCCCCAGTAAAACTGAAATGCACAAACAAAATCACCCGGAATCGTTTTCTTAGGTTAATATTGATGCCTCTGCTAGAGATTATGTATGTAGGCAGTGCATTTGTGGCTGAAGTTACGGGAAACCTTTTGATTTGTGTTCATTCATTGCAGAAGTGGGAAGTAACGAAGTACAAATACTTCATTACTGTACCTTAAGTAGATTTTTCTAGTATCAGAACTTAACTTTACTACTTCACAGACATAATAAATATATTAATATAAAGCTTGAAATGTTTATAAATAAATAAATAAAATAAAATAAATCGATTCACATCGAAAACAAATATTCTCTGATTATGTAATCCTTATGAAAGTTATAAGAGGTACAGTTTCTCCCCTTATTAACCATCCGTGTGGAAAAATAGCAAAGGTTTCATTTGGTGTCCTGATCATTTAAGTCATTTTAAACACCATAATTACTTTAAAACATTTACAAGAATATGTTGTTTTCATGCTCTATGTTGAGTTTGGTTTCACTGATAATAAACCTACATTTGCATAAAGCATCCATATTTTTCCATGTCCATGTTGATTATGTATTAAATACATAAAAAGTATTAATTTAAGGTACATTTGGAACAGAAAATTGTGATTAATTGGTGCACAATTAATGCAATTAATTAATGAATTAATGAACTAAATCAAAGGTGGTAGCTCAGTGGTTATGGCATTGGACTTTGGATCGGAAGGTCACAGGTTCAAATCCCACCACCACCACTGAGCTCCCACTACTGGGCCATTGAACCAGGCCCTTAACCCTTCACCAATCAGATGTAATCAATATGGATAAGGGCGTCTGCTAAATGCCATAAATCTAAAATAGGTAGTAGTAATTGCTTCTTTTTTACTGAGCTACATGTCACTGCCCCAACTTCTTTACTTTATCTTGAGTAAAAAGTGTAGTAAATATTTTAAAACATAAGTATCTGTACTTCTCATAACGTGAAGGATGTGTGTACTTTTGGCACATCTGGTTCATTGAGTTTAGTAGTAGCATTCATTCTGGCTACATGAGGTACCTGTTTGTGATGCAGCACTCGGTTATACTGCATTTCTTTATAATATTAATGGTTTCTATAGCTAAAATGTCCTAATGATGGCATTAAGAAGTGGATTGATTCAGGTAGGACACCACTGAAGGTCTAGGTGTAAAATGCACAGCGTGCCACTGACATTCAACATACAGTATTTTTAGCTAAATGAAATTCAACAGTAATGATGTAATTTTTGTTGCAATATGAAAAAAATAATGCTGTATACATATGTCCTGCATGTCTGTTTGGCATACAAATTGTAAATGTATTGTACATTTTCCCCTAATGTTGTTACAATTTTGTTTCTACTTATAATAAGTACATTCAGTACACAAGTACTATTTACAATACTTTTAATAGTACTGACTTTTGCACAGTACTGTACATCCAGCAGTGCTGTTGGAGAGCATCCCCTCTTGGGGATAATGTGTTTAATGTTTACAGACTCATGCTGTAGTTAATAGATTCAGCACAAGGTTTTAAAAATACAGCTTTTCTTTCAATATTAATCAACATTATATCATTTTTGGACTGTTTATCCAGTACAGCTAGATTGTGATAAGGATGGACAGGATTAGAAATGAGTTTATTAGAGGGACAGCGCATGTTGGACATTTTGGAGACAAGGTGAGGGAGGCGAGATTGAGATGGTTTGGACATGTTCAGAGGAGGGACATGGGGTATATCGGTAGGAGAATGCTGAGGATGGAGCCCTCAGGAAGGAGGAAAAGATGAAGACCAAGGAGCAGGTTTATGGATGTGGTGAGGGAAGACATGCAGGTAGTTGGGTTGAAAGAGGCAGATGTAGAGGACAGGGGTGTATGGAGACGGATGATCTGCTGTGGCGACCCCTAAATTGAAAGAAGAAGAAGAAGATTCAGTACAGCTAGATACCGAAAAAAATTTTGGATTTCATATGCTAAGTGCAAGTTAAACTATGTAAGTTACTTCACTAGCGTGTTCCAGTATCTTGGAGTACAAACATGGTGTAATGGTAACATTAATCATTAATTGACTACAGAGATGTTGAACTGAAACTGAGGATCTTGGTTACCTACAATGCCTTACAGAATTAGAAACAATTACGTATTTTCAAGTGCCGTGAGTAAGGCTGTCAGTTAAACAAAACTCCAATTAAAGCAATGTATAGCTATTGTCCAATTAAACAACTGACCAAGGTTATGATGATTATGTCAAATATAATAAAATCTCTGGCTTTGTAGCACACAGCATGTATATTGGTATCCATGACAGCATACCAATACATTGTTTTATTAAACAGCTGGTGTGTCTTGTGGGTCCCATTCATGTTGTCTCATCTCTTGGTGGAGTCCGGTGGATATGAGTATATGTGGCTATCATCTTTGGTGTTCGTTGAATCTACTTGGTACAACATGGCAAACTGAAATCTATAGAACAACAGTGTCTGTCTTGGCTGGGTTCGACTTCAGGTATTCAGTGTGCACAACAAAGGAGTCCAATGCTGCCTTACACCGTTCACATTATTTTTCTAATTACAGTTTTATTACCAAGAGCTCTGTATTTATGGTGTTCTGCAAAGTTTTCAGGGGAATCGGGCTAACAAGTGATCAGATACCATTGTTGTTATGAAGGCACTATTTTGTTTGGACTACTTTGATACAAAGATTGAGATGTTAAGCATGGAACAATAATAATTCTCTTTTTCAAAATGTTGCAAAAAAGCTTTGGCAAGCGTAAGAATTCCAGACCTATTTCAAATGCCACCTCTAAGATGGCAATACGGGTATCATTAAATAAACATACTGTAAAGGTTTAAAAACCTCATTAATGTCTGAATATCCAAGACAGGTTTGGCAATTGGCCATTCTGTGAAGACGGTTAAGTCTCATCTTTTGCTGCTGACGGTAACAGGGGTAATGCATACTGATACAAAATGTTGAAGGTCATAGCCGCTGCAAGTTTCTACCCTGCGGTCCATCATTTCTGCAAAGTACTGAGGGTGATGGAACTGCATTCCAGATAATCTTTTGTTCTTGGATGGAGGAGACACGAGGAGACATTGTGTTTTTTAATTTCTTTTTAAAAATTTGTTTTTATGATGTGCAGTTAACAGCAAAGAGATATCACATAATAACATTATATACTTACTTAAATCGACTGGCAACAAATAGTTTCAATATTAGTTTTACTTGTAAATATACTGTTGAAAATGTACCGATTTGAATGTAAAAATACACAAATTCTCACCCTCTCAGATGGTTCCACTTTCAATAAATATTTATTGCTGTTTTTAAAAATATTAAGAGTGGGCTGTGGAATATCCAACATTTCGATGTTTATCTGATAGACTGAAATGTAGATATAGCTCACTTTACTTTAATTCGTTTTTGTTCATCTTTATCTGATCGATCTTGTTTTAAAGTTTTTTTAATTTCCTATCCCTGATGTCACCAGTTTGACTCTGTTCAACCATCCCCACCACTCTTCAGTCTCTTCGGTCTCTTTCATGATTCTGATGGTTGTAGTTGATTAGGGTTGAAGAGGGCAGAAGCTGACAGATTCGCCAATTGCACCATACTTATGCACAGTCACACAGCATTGTGTGTAGAGAGGGTCAGACTCCCCTAATTCCTCTCAGCCACAGTCATGGCTCTCCATCTAAACACCACATTTCAGATGAAGCACCAAATCTATCAGACTTTCACATTGCGAGAGAGAGGTCAAACTCATTGTAATTGCTTTGTGTGACTGTTTAAGGTTTACTTCAGATTGAAAAAAGTAACATGTTTGAATGATATTGTCCTCTGGTGAATCTCTAAAGAACCAATAACTAATAATATCTACATTCTTAATTTACACATCAACACTACATATCTAATGTTTTTAGCTTTGATTACAGGACATGCTTATTTATACTTCACAACAGGTTTCCTTTTTCCTCATCCCACTTAGCTTCAGGCTGGTTAATCAAGACCAGAGGTTTTTTTCCCCCCACATTAGACAAGAGGCAATACTTCCAATTCATTGATCATGAATGTTCAATAGATACATTAGGATTAAATTTCATTGTTGTGTTCCCTGCAACAAGTGTACATTTAATAATGTATAATTATAAGGAACCATATATAATTATAAGGTAACATGTTATTCAACGTGGTATACTTTAACCAGTATGTTATGTCCAAAAGACATATTGACTAAATTGGATAGCAAAGTGGCAAGATCCTATTAGATTGTCCTACTCTCTTTGTTTTCGATATGGTTTAGACTTAATTGTTGTTTATGCCATACCTCCAGCCCAGCAGCACTCAAACCACATAACACCTTTTGCAGAACAATATGAATAAAATGCATTTAAATTTAGATATATGCTCATATGCTCATTGTTCTGGAAATTTAACTAAATATCCCCCCGGTAAGAAAAAATTCAGATTTGCTGAAACAAATCTTGTCTTTAGTATATTTTTTACAAGAACCTACAGAGTTCAGCTGCATGGACAGTGTTTGCTCCCTCTGAAATGGTTTGATAGAAAGTAGATTTATTAACACAATATAGCAAATGCATGGAATGAATCTCAGGAACATGTTTCCATATAAAGAGTTATTTCCTTCTTAGAGATAGAAAATAAATAAAGAGGTTATATTAGAAACTGATAAGGTGAGAAAGTTAAACAAGACATTTAAACTCCCCTCTTTTCTTGTTAACGTTCTTTTATTGAACATGTAATCATATAAATTCGATATTGCTAGTCTCCATTTGGCATTTGTATGGCCCATGTTCTGGTCAAGTGGTAGCCTTTGGAAGAAAGGAAGTCCACTCTTTCTAGCATGGTACAGTCCAATATCATATGCAATGATTTCTGTTTAAAATATAACACTTCTTTTTTGCTGGTTTCTTTGGTGGGGTAAATGGGGGGTTATATATGTGCTGATAAGTGCAATAAAATAGGGTTATTAATGATTGCTGATTACTATAATCTCACTATGTTTCCTCTGGTCTCAAATAGGGGGTTCAAACATGTTTGTAGCTGATCAAGGAAGGTGCCTTAGATATATTCCCTGATGCAAGTGGGACTGGTGTTTAATGGAGCTGGAGATTTATTCACTGCAGAAAGCATATAATACACAACTGTTTTAAACAGTTATGCATTAACACCTAAGGCACATCTCTGATGGTTTCACAGTCATAAATATTTTGCAGTTGTTTCCCATTGAATTAAATAATTTGCACAAAGAAAAAAGTCATTGTTTGATAAAACAGTGTCAAACAATGTGATCATGGATTTTGCTAGGTTTTTTTTTTTTTTTTTTGGAAGATAAAAAAAAAAAAAAAAACCTAGCAAAATCCATGATCACATTGTTTGCTAGGTTTTTTTTTTTTTTTTTTGGAAGATTAAAAAAAAAAAAAAGCTTTCATTTTTTTGCCAAAGTGCTTCAATTGTTTGAAATTGCCAAAAACCCCGATTCTTCGATCACCCACCATGTTCCCAATTTTTGCAGTGAATGTGCATAGGTGCATAAATTTGGCAAGCAACTGATCTTTCTGACACCTTTTTGTATCCCCTCCCAAGTGTGCTCCTTTGAAAGAACAGTCAGATGCAAGCCCTTTGTTTTCTGGTTTAGATCATTTGGGCAATGATGTTGCAGTTCCAATGATTGTTGCCTAGTGAAGCACAAGAAGCTGCTCGCTCATTTGGCAACTTTAGATCTTCTGTAGTAGAAATAGTTTAAATAGTACAAAGGACATTAGCATATTATCTAGACCAGAGGTGTCAAACTCAGTGGCCACAGACCAAACATGCCCCACTGTCTTGTTTCATTAAGCCATTCGACATGTGAATGATTTGTGCAGGTTTTTTGATCTCACTAATTTAAAGTTCCTGGAACTGGAACTGGATTGCCTCAGCTCACACCATAATATACTGTTACTATTAGTATACCCAGCCTTTTCTCTGTCAAATAAAAACATGATATTTTAAATAGAAAATTATGACGGGGGAAATCGATATCTCACAAGCTTAATGATAATATAGTTATTAGTACTTATTATTTGTCACATTATAAAATAAGAATGTCAGGACCTATTATATTACATGTTTTCATGGTAAAACAGTTAATTTTGCACACAAATGAAAGATTAGGAATTAAGGTCATAATATTGTCCTGTGTTTGTGGAATAAAGGCTATTTAAACTTGCTATTAATTTGCTATTTCGTTTTGTCAAATTTACACAATGATGCAAATTTTTATCAGTGTGCTCTTCTGTATAAAAATAATAACTGTTTTTGAAGACGGTCCCCTGGTGGTCTAGTGGTTAAGATGCAGCGATCCCACCGCTGCGACCCAGGTTCGATTCCCGGTCAGGGAACCATCCCCAGCCACTCTTAGTGCCGGTCCCAAGCCCGGATAAGTTGGGGAGGGTTGCGTTAGGAAGGGCATCCAGCGTAAAGCATGTGCCAAATCAAAGTGCGGAGGATCTGCTGTGGCGACCCCTAACGGGAGAAGCCGAAAAGAAAGTATGCTGACTGAAGATTCATTTGCTATGGCTTGATGCATTTGTTATTCATAGCAAATAAGCAGTGTCTGTGTTTAATATGTTTTCTCCAACATGTTTCATTAAAAATATCAATTTTAACTGAGCATGAATTCTATTGTTACAATGCAAATACAAACCTGATTCCAAAAAAGTTGGGACACTGTACAAATTGTGAATAAAAACAGAATGCAATGATGTGAAAGTTTCAAATTTTAATATTTGATTCAGAATACAACATATATGATATATCAAATGTTTAAACTGAGAAAATGTATCATTTTAAGGGAAAAAATAAGTTGATTTTTAATTTAATGGCATCAACACATCTCAAAAAAGCTGGGATAAGGCCATGTTTATCACTGTGTGGCATTCCCTCTTCTTTTTATAACAGTCTGCAAACAGAGTCGAGTTGCTCAAATTGCTCAAGGAATAGGAATGTTGTCCCATTCTTGTCTAATACAGGCTTCTAGTTGCTCAACTGTCATAGGTCTTCTTTGTCACATCTTCCTCTTTATGATGCGCCAAATGTTTTCTATGGGTGAAAGATCTGGACTGCAGGCTGGCCATTTCAGTACCCGGAACCTTCTTCTATGCAGCCATTATGTTGTAATTGATGCAGTATGTGGTCTGGCATTGTCATGTTGGAAAATGCAAGGTCTTCCCTAAAAGAGACGATGTCTGGATGGGAGCATACTTGGATATGGGAGAGATGGGAGAGAACTTGGATATACCTTTCAGCATTTATTGTGCCTTTCCAGATGTGTAAGCTGCCCATGCCACACGCACTCATGTAACCCCATACCATCAGAGATGCAGGGTTCTGAACTGAGCACTGATAACAACTTGGGTTGTCCTTATCCTCTTTAGTCCGGATAACATGGCGTCCCAGTTTTCCAAAAAGAACTTCAAATTTTGATTTGTCTGACCACAGAACAGTTTTTCACTTTGCCACAGTCCATTTTAAATGAGCCTTGGCCCAGAGAAAACGCCTGCACTTCTGGATCTTGTTTAGATATGGCTTCTCTTTTGACCTATAGAGTTTTAGCCGGCAACGTCGAATGGCACGATGGATTGTGTTCACTGACAATGTTTTCTGGAAGTATTCCTGAGTACATGTTGTGATTTCCATTACAGTAGCATTCCTGTATGTGATGCAGTGCCGTCAAGGGCCCGAAGGCATCCAGTATGGTTTTCCGGCCTTGACCCTTAAGCACAGAGATTGTTCCAGATTCTCTAAATCTTTGGATGATATTATGCACTGTAGATGATGATAACTTCAAACTCTTTGCCAATTTTACTCTGATATTCTTTCTGATATTGCTCCACTATTTTTCACCGCAGCATTGGGGGAATTGGTGATCCTCTGCCCATCTTCACTTCTGAGAGACACCTCCACTCTGAAAGGGTCTTTTTATACCCAAATCATGTTGCCAGTTGACCTAATAAGTTGCAAAATGGTCCTTCAGCTGTTCCTTATATGTACATTTAACTTTTCCGGCCTCTTATTGCTACCTGTCCCAAATTTTTTGGAATGTGTAGCTCTCACAATTCTTCACAATTTGTACAGTGTCCCAACTTTTTCAGAATCGGGTTTGTACCTTAAACTGCCAAAAACTGCTTTATGCTCAAACCGATGCCACACAAAAAAACTTGTGTAACAGAGACTCTGACTTCAGCAAACTCCAAACAGCATGTGTAAGTGCTTAATCATGCAGATATCCCTAAGGTCTGAATACTGATGTGCATATTTTCAGTATTATAACATACTTTCAGCTTAACTATAAACATAAACCTGGGAAAGAATGTCACTAAACTCCTTTAATAGTTTGGCGATTTATAACGCTGAAAGGAGAAAAACCAAAATCGGTCTTTTCACAAGAGTAAGTCAATTCCACATCCATGCAAATCAACACTTCCAGAGTGTCCTTGTGAAGTGCTTTTTCCCTAGAGCCATTTTAATGCCTCACCCAGTGCACCACACTCCAAAAATGTATCCTTTCCAGCCTGCATGAACTTCACCTAGATCTTTTCATTACCTTTATCATGCACAGAAAACTTAGTCAACGTTACAGCAGACCTTTCACATCTCATGCATTAGTGGAATAATTTTATGAGCCCTGTATTTATTATTACAGTTTCAACCTGTAATTTCAACCTACAACATCAGTGATCTGCCTTCTTAAAACTCAGAGTGCTTACAATCTCATCAGAATTCATGAGCTGGACAAGGGCCAGACAATCTAACTACTTAGTTATGCTGCATGGTCTATTCAACTATTTTTGTTAATGCTCAGAAAAATGCATAGCAACTTTGTCATTGACTTCATATTCAATATATTCAAACTCTTTCAAGGATACATTATACATGTAGATCACAAATTATGCATATACAAGTTTTTTAGAGATGCTTGAAAAACAACTCTTTTATCAACAAAGAGCAAGTTGAATTCCTCCATCCTTCATCATTTTATTTTTGTAGTAGTAACCAAGAATGGGGTAGTCAAGGACATTGCCACAAAGCAGACAAAATGAAAGATTAATAAAAACTTTAGCACAGTGACTACAGTCTTTATATCACTGCTTAAAAAAAGCACCAAGCAGAAATGTCTTCCAACTGCCTTAAAATGCAATCACCACCAGTCCTCTTTGTAACTCTTTGTAATACCGTTAAGATTTAAGAAAAATGCCAAATGCTTTATGCCTCAACAAGCTATTGTATGGTTAAATTTTTTAAGCCATTTCAAGACTTCAAGAAGAAAAGTGATACGTTATATTAAATCTTCGCTCTCCCATCACCAAACCTGATTCTCCTGTCACAATCGTGCCAGAGACCTGCTATCAGTTGGGATCATGATATCACAGAAGACCTCAGAAGTCAACCAATTCAACAGCACTGTAAATCTGATAAAACCTTCACGTTTTGACAATGCCCTAATCAGATGGGCACACAAATCTCTAACCACGTGTGTCCCAGAGGTAACCAAGATTAATCAGATCCTCTAATATTTAATGTAAACTTTGAGGGAGACAATATTTCAATAAGTCATGTTTGTCATAAACTCAAGCCAAACACAAAAACCTTTCCTACCACTCATAATTCCTCAATGATCACATTATTTCCATATCTCAATGTTATTTGTTGGTTTATAGAAGTTGATGAGGTCCATGCAACTATTATTTTGGCTCAAACCAAAGTAATGAAGGGGGTGTTTCTTTCTTTTTCTTCTACTAATACATTTCTTAAAAGGCATTTGATGATGCATTATTCTCCTTTGTCTTATAACCAGAGGTGGCAAAAGTACACACATCCTTTACTTAAGTGATAGCCTAGTGGGTTAATGTCAGTATCCCCACAAGGATGAGTTTGAGCGTTTGATTCCTGGTCGAGCTGCTTGCTGTGTTGGTAAATAAAACTTCTGGACCTTGTCCCCTCTGAAAACATTTCAATTCTGTCCTTTCTTTGTTGGATTGATTTCCTGGTTTTTAATAAAAGATAACTCCACCAAAAAAAAGCACTTCTGTGGTAGCTCAGTGGGTTAAGGCTTGTGCCTGAACATGGTCCTTAATATAGTCCACGCTGGTGATAAGGTTTCAAAGCCAGTCCTACATGCCTTCTTTCTTACTGCGCTGGCATTAAACAAAGTATGAACTCTCCAAAAAGCACACATGCTTTTTCAGCAGCGGTTGCTCAGTGGTTTAAGGCTTGTGCCTCATCTAAACATGCTTACCAGTCGGATCTCTTCCATGGTTCAGTGGGTTAAGGCTGGTGCCTCGCTAATGGTGAGGATCAGGGTTTGAATCCTGCTAGTTGTGATGTAGGTTATGTTCCTGCTTCCTAAATCTTTCTTTAGCTTTATATTCTTGTGTTGATGGTTTAAAGGTATATAGACCTGCTCTAAACAACCTTCCGGGCCTGTCTTCCCTGATGGTTCAGTGGGTTAAATCAGGTTTCTTGCTTTTGGTGAGGTTCGGGGTTCGAATCCTGCTTTCTGTCTGCCAGTCACGATCAGGATTAAATTCAAAAAGAATGATAGACCTGCTCTAATCAAGCTTCCCATCCTGTTTTTTTCTGATGGCTTAGTGGGTTAAGGCTGGTTCTTTGCTAATGTTGGTGGTCAGGGTTCAATTCTGGCTTTCTGTCTGCTAGTCATGAGGTAGGTTAAATTCCTGATTCCTACATCTTCATATTCTTGTTTTGATGGTTTGAAAAGAATGATAGACCTGCTCTAATCAAGCTTCCCATCCTGTTTTTTTCTGATGGCTTAGTGGGTTAAGGCTGGTACTTTGCTAATGTTGGTGGTCAGGGTTCAAACCTGGCTTTCTGTCTGCTAGTCATGAGGTAGGTTAAATTCCTGATTCCTACATCTTCATATTCTTGTTTTGATGGGTTAAAAAGAAAGATAGACCTGCTCTAAACAAGCTTCCCAGCTTGTCTTCCCTGATGGTTCAGTGGGGTTCAGGGTTCGAATCCTGCTTTCTGTCTTCCAGTCGCGATCAGGATTAAATTCCTACATCTTTCTTTAGCGATATATTTTTGTTTTTAATCGGTTGAAAAGAAAGATAGACCTGCTGTAAATAAGCTTCCTAGCCTGTGGTTCAATGGTTTAATGGGTTAAGGTTGGTATCTCGCTGGTGGTGGGAATCATGGTTCGAGTCCTGCTTTCTTCCTGTTATTTACAATGTGGGTTCAACTTGTGCTACTTACATCTGTATTTGCTTCCTACATCTTTCTTTACTGTTAAATTCTTGTGTTGATGGTTTAAAAAGAATGATAGACCTGCTCTAATCAAGCTTCCCATCCTGTTTTTTTCTGATTGCTTAGTGGGTTAAGGCTGGTACTTTGCTAATGTTGGTGGTCAGGGTTCAATCCTGGCTTTCTGTCTGCTAGTCATGAGGTAGGTTAAATTCCTGATTCCTACATCTTCATATTCTTGTTTTGATGGGTTAAAAAGAAAGATAGACATGCTCTAAACAAGCTTCCCAGCTTGTCCTTCCTGATGGTTCAGTGGGTTAATGCTGGCCATGCTAATGGTGTGAATCAGGGATCAAAGCCTGCTTTGTCCCTGCAAGTCATGGGTTTGCTTCCTATGTCTGTCTTTAGCATTATATTCTTGTGTTGATGGTTTGAAAGAAAAGACAGACCTGCTCTAAACAATTGTTGCAGCTGGTCCTTTCTGATGGTTCAGTGGGTTAAGACTGGTATTTTGCTTTTCATATTCATAACCCTCTGTTTTCAGCTTCTCAGATGCCAGGGGGGGGGGGGGGGGGGGGGCAGATGCCCGGATATTGCCCCCCTGCTTCAGGATACACCCTCCGAAACCACAGCCAACCTTCCATGCAGCTATTTCTGACACCTTCCTTACTACGGCCACCGGAACCTTCCACACTCTTAACGTCGAGCCCTGGCTGGGGTTTGAACCGGCAACCTCTCAACCCAGAGGTAAAGCTCTTCCAATCGAGCCACAGGATCTCCTGCATGAACCTGATTTTTAGGACCTTTTTTGTTTTTTTTTTAAAACTTTTTAAAGGAAAGCTAAGGGGTAGGAATCGAACCGGGTGAGTCAGATAGCAGCAACCACTTCACTGACCATTACACCAACACAGGAGAGGCAAACAAGCCTTTGCTTATTGGACTCTTGGCTTTTCTATAGTTAGGAGATCAGTGTTTTCTCTTAGATCATGATGGTAGAGGGTCAAAACTTCTCCTTCCTGTACATTCTCTCAGTAACTCGAAGTCTATGAGAAGTGACTCAGGTACAAGAACCACATCTCCAACACCTGCACCACTGATATACCATGATTTGCCAGCAACCAATTTTAATGATCTTTCATTGTTCTGTTTTTAAAAACTTCTTATAATGTTCAATATGAAACTAGAGGTAAGAATCGAACCAGGGAGGTCTTTCATCATAGATCACTAATGGCATTACTTCAAAACTTAAGACTTTGTTAGACATGTAAATAAGCAAGAAAGACAGAGACAAAGACAAAGAGACACAGACACAGCTTCAGAAAGAGTGAGAAACAAATAAAGAGACAGCAAGAGAGAGACATATACAGTGAGACAGAGACATTTACTAAAAGAGACACAGAGACAAATAGATAGAGAAAATAGAGAGACAAAGATAGCGAGATATAGCCACTTCCTGTTGGAAGTGTTTATCCCGAGCGACTCTTAATGATCTCATTTACTAAATGAGCAGTAGTGAGTTAAGGGCTTGCTCAGGTGCCCAAAACTGGCAGCTTGGAGGTGTTAAACATGTATCATATGTACAGCATGTGATATGTATGTAAGCATATGTACAGTGATTAAATATAAAGGCTATATCAGTGCAGAGACGTGTGGACATCATTAAGAGCCTTTGCTATGTTTCCACACGGACAGTTAATGAGGTGATACCGGAGAAAATGCACCTCTACAAGTCAAGTCAGGAAGCTTTTATATATATAAACTTATAGACATTTTACAGATTTAAATGATGTATTATTTTTTATCTGTACAATCAATAAAGACAGTAATTTAAGTTTGTGTCCCATTATGAGGGAAAAACCCACAAAACGCCACCCAGAGGGTAAATTGTGAGATTTTGGTGTTTGATTTGAGACTCAAAAATAAAACAAAAGTTTACTGATTAAAAATATTTTTATCTGGAGTTCATTTATTTATTTTATATCTAAGTAAAGAAAGGAAAAAAATTTCATTTAAAATTCCGTTTAAATTAACTTTAATTTTGACAGCCAAATATATATATGAAACCGCCACATTCTAGCTTTGTCTATGCATTTTTTTTATCGGTTATGTCGACTTTTTTTTATGTCGCCGAACCCTGATATCTCGAGCACAAGGGGGGAAATTTTGCCATTTAACGTCGGTTATCTCGATCGGCGCTGTGCAGCTGCAGAAGAACTCGTGAAAGTGGCGGAAAAATCAACCCTTACAGATGCTACAGGTGTTGTATTGTATACTGGTGAATCTCTGCTGTTGGTTAGTGCACATATGCCTTTTGTTGTTAAATGTTATGCGATGAACGGGAGGCGAAATACACGCTTGGTAGGAGCGCGAGCGCGGCGCTTGGTAGGAGCAGCAAAAGCATAGAATTAACAACGGCAGGATCGGGGGGAATCCGCGATGCACTTTGGGAAGAAAAGAGCGATTGAAGCCGGAAGCTTCAGAGAAAGCGGCCGAGAAAGCACCTGACACGCCAAAGGGGGCGTGGCAGGTGGATTCCTGACAGTTAACAAACATGTACTGTATGTATTTTTATAGCATGCTTTCATCAAACAAATCACGGCAACACTGTTGTGTAAAAAAAACCTCCAAACACGTGCATGCACATTCTCATTTATTAACGCACATCATGTACATAAAGAAATTTCAAGCACGTTAATATATTGCCGCCATATTGATTTTCATTTATCTCGATGCTTTTTGGCGACCCCCTAGGACATCGACATAACCGGGTTCCACTGTGTATATATATATATATATATATATATATATATATATATATATATATATTTCATTTTCTCCTGCTTATCCGAAATTCGGGTCGCGGGGGCAGCAGTCTAAGCAGATTCCCCGGACACTTCTCCGTGTCCAGGGATCGGGCTGTCAAGGCCCCCGCCTTCGACTGCTGCCCAATCCTCTCAGCACCGGTCCCTTACGGTCCCTCCTGCAGTTGGTGAGCCCACGGGAAGGCGGCCCCCGTCGCTCCGACGTCACAGTCCTTGATTTATTTTTCTCGTAAGGGTCCCCTGGAGCATAGAGGGTTAAGGGCCTTGCTCAAGGGCCCAAGAGTGGCAGCTTGGCGATAGGAGTGGCAGCTTGAACCCCCGACCTTCTGATCGGTAACCCAGCGCCTTAACCGCTGGAGCCACCACTCCCCCATATATATATATATATATATATATTTTTTTTTTTTTTTTTTTTTTTTTTATTTATTTATTTATTTATTTATACAAAACTAATAAAAATGTTGTTACCTAATGAATGTGTCCAGGCTGAAGATCCACATATAGAACACAAGCAGAGAAAAGATGATGATGATCAGGAATGTGTCTGTTCTCAGTCATGTTTACATCACTGACTCCCTCTGTCTCATCCACATTAACCCCAAACTTCTTACTGACTTCTGTGGTGAGTGAGATTCAGGACTTTATACACCAGTGGATTGAACGCACAATGACAGGAAATCGGTTGTTCGGCTGAAATCGGCACGCAGTGAAAATAAAAAAAATTATATTTTACCAAATCAATGGATTAAAACTAAAGTAACGAGTCTGTTTTGAAAATGTAAGAAGTAAAAAGTACAGATATTTGTGTAAAAATGTAATGAGTAAAAGTAAAAAGTTGTCTGAAAAATAAATAGTGGAGTAAAATACTGATACCGAAAAAATCTACTTAAGTACAATAATGAAGTATTTGTACTTCGTTACTTCCCACCTCTGTATATAACCCAGTGCATCTGAAACTAAGAAGATGTTGGGGGAAATGGATTAAATATTCTCTGACTACAGAAGCCAGAACATTGAATTTTGACTTGAACATGACTTATTGCCTTGCTGCCTCAAAATAAATTCTTAAAAACAGGATTTTATTTATGTTTTAGACACACCCAGAGATTTTGCACATTCAGTGTGGTTTGTATAGCAACTTGATTGTGGCATAATTACGGTAAATTTGGAAAGTTGGAGTCAGAGATTTCTCATTTAAGTCTAAACAGGCTTATATTAATGCTATTTATATATATATATATATATATATATATATATATATATATATATATATATATATATATATAATGCATAAATATCCTTTACAAATCTAAAGAACTGAAACAGATAATAACGGAGATGATCAAAGTCAAGATCTGTTCCAGTACATCATGCTTCATAAATGTCTGTGGCCTTATTTAAAACATAAAGTCACCAAAATTAAACAGGCTTCACATTTTTTTATAGCACCAGCAAATGATTGATGATTTCACAGATAAGGTTCTGGAAGGAGGAAGAGTAGGAGGAGGCACAGAGTGTGTGTGTGTGTGTGTGTGTGTGTGTGTGTGTGTGTGTGTGTGTGTGTGTGTGTGTGTGTGTGTGTGTGTGAGAGAGAGAGAGAGAGAGAGAGAGAGAGAGAGAGAGAGAGAGAGAGAGAGAGAGAGAGAGAGAGAGAGAAAGAAAGCGTGTGAAAGAGAGGGAGCAGATGAGATAGTGAGAGTGTGGCAATATGCATGGTTTGACACATTGAGACCTCCAGACACTGACATTTCCCATAGGGCCTTGCTCCTATGACATCATACTGTCTTCTATCAAGCTAAAAATATATCAGGGGATTGGAGATATTCATTCATTTTTCACACCATTCTAAAAGGCATGGGTTGATTTCCAGAGGTAGGAAGTAACAAAGTACAAATACTTTACTTTACTTAAATAGATTTACTTTACTTTACTTAAATAGAAGTACTTTACTCCACTATTTATTTTTCGGACAACTTTTTACTTTCACTCATTACATTTTTAAACAAATATCTGAACTTTCTACTTTTTGACATTTTCAAATGAGGTTTGTTACTTTAGTTTTAATTATTTGATAAAATTTCAATATTCTTTCTTCTCATTGCGTGCCGTTTTCAATCCATTTTTGCGCAGCTTTTTAAATCTACCACTGGTTTATCATTTCCTGGCTCTCACACACAACAGACGTAGGCTAGTTTATGAAGCTAACAATGACCAGGGCAGAAGGCAACAAGAAGTAGGGGGTTAATGTGGATGAGACAGAGGTAATACATGACTGAGAACAGAGACTTTCCTGATCATCATCATCTTTTCTTTAATTATGTTCTATATGGTGGATGTACAGCCTGGATACATTCATTAGTTATGAATGTATCCGTATCCGTTATCCGTATGAAAGTTATAAGGTTTACAGTTTCTCCAGTATCACCTCATTAACCAGCAGTGTGGAAACAAAGCAAAGTTTACGTTTGGTGTAATTGAAAACACCATGATTACTTTGAAATGTTTACAAGAATATTTTGTCTTCATTCTCTATGTTGAGTTTGGTTTTACGAATAATAAACATAGATTTGCGTACAGCATCAATATTTGTCCATGCCGATGTTGATTAGAGTATTAAAAAATAAGGTACATTTAGAACAGATGCAGATGTGCGATCAAGTTGTGATTAATCATTAGTTAGCTCATGACAATCATGCGATTAATTGCAATTGAAAATTTTAATCGATTGACAGCCCTAATATTAATATGACGTGAGGTCCAGTTACCAGCGTGACACTAAAACAGGTATTAATAATGGCTAATGGCTTGTCAGAGACCAAACTTCTTAACTTTAACTTGAGTAAAAAAGTATAGTCAGTGCTTTAACTTTTACCAGAGAATTTTAAAACATGAGTATCTGTACTTCTACTTAAGTGAAGGATGTGTGTACTTTTGCCACCTCTGATGATTTCTATGTTCTATGTTGATGGTTGTAGACTTTAGGTATTGTAAGTTACAGTAACAGTTCTTTTACAGATCTAATGCCATCTTAATTATAATATTCTTTCTTGTAAAATTCTTGCAACTACAGACTATTAACAAACAGACAATGCAGAATGATTTTCAGTAGCAAAAAAAAAAGCTAAATAAATAGAAAATAAAACAGGGGTCAGTCTTGGTGGTTTCTATTAAACCTTGTCCATGTATGACTCTGACCCCACCCTTTTTTAGGACCTTATTCCTTAGTACACGATGCTCTAATTGAAAATCTAGAGCTGAGTCGACAGATTAAGCTAGGAAGATCAAAATAGATCTCAGGCATTTTCCAATTTTCGAAGGCTTTACATCCATCAAGAGAGTATCACTGGCCTGGGTGTACATAAAGAGATGGTGATATTCTTCAATATATGAGTTCGATTTGAAATAAAATAAGATTTAATCTGTTGCCTACATCGAATGCATATATTAACCAAATACAATTAAAATTAAAATGATGCTAACAAAAAGATTACTGTTTATGTGTACATCTTAGCTCAGGTCATGATGTTTAAGAGCTGTTCAATGAGTAAAAAAAATATAATAAACACTTCATTTGAATCTCTATTTTTAGCTAAAGTAGGCTTACTTACTTACGGCTTCTACCATTAGGAGTCGCCACAGCGGACCATCCGCATGTTTGATTTGGCACATGTTTTTACACTGGATGCCCTTCCTAACGCAACCCTACCCATTTATCTGGGCTTGGGACCGGCACTAAGGCTTGTGCAACCCTAATGGCTGGGGTTGGTTCCCTGACCGGGGATCGAACCCGGGCCACAGCAGTGAGAGTGCCGCATCCTAACCACTAGACCACCAGGGAACTTAGCTACACTAGGCACTATACTTAATTGCATTACATTTCACAGATCTTTATGTGAGCACTGGAAGAAAGGTTTTGGAAAACTAAAGCAGTAGCTGTGAGTACAGGTGGAGCCTGAGCACTCTTTATAGAGGACTTCAGTTATGGAATGTACAAAAGTTGAAAGCTTGTGTATCAAATGATTAACATTATTAATGGCAGGCTTTAGGCATGCACATTTGTGTTGATTCTCACAAACAACCCTTATTTGTAAAGGTTTTATGATTCAGTCTACTAACCATACTGAAATTCATTACATTCCAAGCAGAATTTATTATCCAGAGAGAATAATTTAGATAAATAGGCAACAAAACAGACTACCTTAGGTAAGAGTAGTAATTTAATGCCAACTGTAAGGATTGGCAAAACTTCATAATGAAATGAACATTGTATTAATGCAGGTAGACAATGAGAGACAGATAAATGTGAGCAGCTACCAGAGGCAGAGATGGACTGGAATGTAACACTCAAAATATTAGTTATATGTTGTATATGTAAAGACATTCATTCATTCATTGATTCATTCATTTTCTCCCGCTTATCCGTAATTCGGGTCGCGGGGGCAGCAGTCTAAGCAGGCCCCCGCCTTCGACTGCTGCCCAATCCTCACAGCACCATCCATTACGGTCCCTCCTGCAGGTGGTGAGCCAACGGAAATATGTAAAGACATGATAAGTAAAATATAATGCTTGAAATTAAATATGCAAATAGCGAACTGCAGAGCGAACTTAGTTAAAAAAGCTAAGTTTAATTGTTGCATTGTTATTCTCAATTTATCATCTTTTTTCAGCATAGTTATTCAAATTCCAGGTATATACAGGCATTCTGGAGTTAAGCGAGAAGGATGGCTCAGAAATTCTATCACACACTTTACTTTACAACCCTCATACCATTGAGTCACTGAGCTCTAGTTCTAGGCTGGTAATTACCATGGAAACAGGATGTGTCTGTGAGTAGCACATTTGGCATCATGGATACCAGTTATGGTAGAGTCTGCATGTGAAACTCTGTTTCTCAATTGCATGTCTAAATATTTTAAAAAGTGAATACATACAAGAGCTTTGTATAGTATGGATGCACATGCATATAAATATGGATGTCTCTATGGATGCACATGCACATGCATTAAGATGATGTGCGAGTGGTGGATATGGATATACAATCTACTGAGCGTATTATAAAAGTTTATGTTGATTCGACTTCTTAGGTCTCTCTTTGCAATAAAAATATATTTAGATCACTTAGTGATACAAAATACCAATGCATGGCTTGTGATCTCCTCATGTTCTGACAAATCACATTATTTTTGTGTCCCATTAGCTGATAATCAGATGTTAATTATAAACCCTGATGATTACCTACAAAGTCCAAAATGTCCCTCTACATAGTCTTTCTACCACTGCCCCATCACTGATAATGACACTTGGCTTTTGTTTTTAGCCCATACTTACTCCTCAATTAAATAGTTTTGGCTTAATAGTATTTTTTAAAACATCATATACAAAGCACATTGAATTAAAAAAAAATGTTTTTTACTGTATTATAATTTTCACCAAACTAGAACTTTAAAAAGAAATCTGCAATACTTAAACAGATTACAGAGTAATATTTGCTACTTATTGTTTGACTTTAAAATATTATAAAATTATATATATTATAAAAAATAAATGAGGGGAACCATGGCAACTTCAGTTGTATATAATATTTCGTATAATGCAATATTTCTTTGGCCAACAGCTGCCAATCATTTTTTTTGTTTTTTGGCACTTTATAGGAAAAGGTTTGGGCACCTCTGCTCTAGATTTTGCAGCATGGAATTTGTGCTGATTCAGAGATCTGGCAGTAATGTCAGGTAAAAAGCTATTTTATAAATCATGGTTTTCACTGGGGTTAAGGTCAGTTCCCGGTCCAGTCTAGTTAATCTACATCAACTTTGGCAACCCTTGTATTTATAGACAATTCATAGTGCACAGCTTATCATAGCATATTGGAAGGGTTTGAGTTTGGATCAGCCCAGCTGGATTAACTCATTGATCTGTCAATCCATGTGAATACAAGAACATTCCCAATGAAGAGTCAGAGCTAATAAGTCATGCCTTCCAGAAAATGATCACCTTCATCCACTTACACCCCAATAACCTGTGTAAATGGAGCAAATGTTTCACAAGAGGAAAGAAAGCAAAGATATCAGAGAGGCCTACATCTGTATTGTGGACAACCGTGGCCCATCATCTCCATGACTTTGCACTATATCCTGAGGTTCCCTTGAATGATATTGTGCATATGATCCCTGAAACATTATTTCTATTAGTCTATGATTTTGTACTATATGAAATTATTTTCTGTTTTATCACCCTGTGGATTCCAACCCTCATTTAAAGACCTGTTGACTCAACCTAGGATGACACAAACAATCCGTCTTGCTACTCACATGTATTTTTATCCAGCCTACACTTGGCCTATTGTTGTAGGTCATTCCTGCTCTATTAAAACAATCAGTATCTGTTTGGTCAAATGAAACATATCTTCCTGGTCAGAATCCTGAGGCAAAAATGCACTTTCTAATTTATTTCACCTTAGTTGAGCACCCAGTGCAGTAATATCACCTTTATTAACAACACAATTACTGTCTTACTTCTATCAGACCATATTGTATAAAGAATTTCAATTTAGAACATTAGACACTCAAAAAATATTGGAGACCACTAGTTGGCTAAATGTGATCTTTGTTGTGCATATAACTTAAAGTGTCGAGAATGGGACATGAGAAATGTTTATTAGAAAATCTGGACATTATGTATACGTAATTATGCTTGGTAAATACCCACTTTCAGAATTTCATAAATGATCTTACTAAGAGAAATGTTGGAGAGCCTTGTAATTGACTTCACTGATGATACTTGCTTTCTTTTTCCAATTACACGGAGCATCTCCAGACAGTATTTAAGAAAGTAATTAGGTTGAATCTTCTCTTGGTTGCATCTTTATATAGTATGTCATGAGGTGATCACTATGGATGATAATAAAAAAAAGTTAAACCACTAAATGGATTAACTTCTACAAGGGATCCAGTATCCTAGTAAAAAAGTAGACTTTTCTGAGCTACATAAAGAAGGAATAAATGCTTTATTGTTCTCAAATCAGGGAAGCCACCAAGGTGTACCAAAACTCCATATACTCCATGTAAAACTGTCCATTAGCGCCAATAGAGAACTACTCTTAGTAAAGCAAAATGTTTCTATCATCCTCATCTAGTTGCCAGTGTGAAAGGGTTAAATCATGAACTGTCTTAATTAACATCATGAGTTTCCTAATGTAGAGCAACACAGAATTTCATAACAAGTTCCTCAATAGGTTTAACTTCAATTCACTGACTCCATTGGAGCCCAGAAATGCTGCTGAGTTTTTGATGGATCCACTTTTTTTTCAGGGAACTCCACCTCTCACTTTCTAATAAAACAAATATGTGCACGCACACACACACACACACACACACACACGCACACGCACACGCACACACACACACACACGCACGCACGCACGCACACATACAGTAACTTTATAGATATACTGTATATATATATATATATATATATATATATATATATATATATATATATATATATATATATATAGTGCCTGCTACTAGTATTGGCACCCTTGGTAAACATGAGCAAAGAAGTGTGAAAAAATTCCTTTATAGTTAAAAAATTCACAAAAATACTTCACTCCAATGGATATTAGATAACAAACAAACTTTCACAATTAAAAGTTACAAAAATAAAGACCATTTTTACAGTCTTCTTTGTTCATATTTACCATGGGTGGCAATATTAGTGAATGGCACTCTACATTCAGCTGTATCCTCTTTGGTTATCTGTTTTTCCTACTCTAAAAGCTATTCCCACTCATCACTGTAAGTGAATGTTTATATCACACATACATTTTTTATGTTTCAGAGAAAAAAATTAGCAGATTAATGGCTAATAGTTCTGATTAATGGCCTTAGTTCTCTAGTTGGAACCTCAACATAGCAGTATAGGAGAAACACGAAAACAAAATTTCAATTTGCAATTTCTTATTGGTACATGATAAAAGATGATGATGAGGATAAAAAAAAAAGATGATAAGGATAAAAAAAAGATGATGTGGAGATAAAAGTGGACTCATTGACAAGACACAGCGTAAAGTTCTGTAGATAAATAAATGTGTATGGCATAGTGGAATTACTCTCACAATAAAAGAAATGCCTTGTATTAGATATGTATTAGGACTGAGGGGTGTTCGAAGGAAAAAAATTGTTCATATGGATGTTGTTTCCGAAGTAGACTTTGGTAGAGTCTGTTCAGCTTTCCAAGCAAGACTGAACCAGTCTAAGCAATTCTGAAAAGCAAAGAGATCAAGAATAAAAAGAAAACTGTCAGAGATGGTTATCATTGTGTTTTTTAGTCTTATTAGATATTGTAGAAAAAAAATCTATCTAAACTGCAAAACAACGGTTTATGCTTCTTATATGTCTTATGTATGTGTGTCTTTTATTACACATTTAAAAATAATCAGTAGATGTTCGTTGTAATCTTGCTTCATAGCTTGCTTTAGATTATAATGTAATATTATACAATAATCTATTTATCTATGTATCATAATAAAAAGGAGTTAATTGCCATGTATATTTTGTTATTTTGGTATCATAATATTGTTCAGATCAACATAACTCGTTTCTTTATCGAGGTAGAAGTGCAATATTTTTTATAAATATTGCACTTCTTTTTTTTTATTATTATAATTATTATATTTATTATTATAATTACGTTTTTAATAGCTAATGCCTGACACATTTAAATAAGGTAGTATGCAAATGCTTGTGATGGATATGTTTGAAAAATTGTCAATAGAATTTGCACATTTTTATAAGGAAAATGTTTCATGCACTCCAGGAGAGAGAGAGGAGGGGGGGCATGGGGGTTAGGGGCTTGGGGAGTTAGAAAAGGCTTCAGAAAAAGACTGTGAATAAAGTGACGGCTCTGTGAAGGTCAAACCTCAGAGCTCTACATGGTTTTGTGGAAGAAAAGAAACTTGTAGCCACACAGATGCAGACAAAGACACTTTAAGAGTAAAAGGCTGCAAAAGAGACTGTGATATAAAGCATCTGTTCATGGTCGAGAAAAGCGTTCAAAACAAGTTGTAATGTAACATTATGCTCAATATCTGAAAGGGTTTTCTGCATTATTTTAATTATTATTACTTAATGTTGGAAACTGATTATAAAAATGCTCATTAAATAGAGCAGCTACAGTAAGTGTTTATATGAGGCATGTTCATAACAACTCATACTGTTTATTTGCCTTTTTTCTATTTCAGTCAAAAAGCATAAATGCATGCAGCTTGTGCACCCCTAGAGGCAAGATGAAGCAATAGCACATAGTTCACTTGCATACATCTATTCATACCTACAACTAAAGCATAAATTTCAAAAAGTTCAAATGAATGATATTAAGATACTACTTGTTAAAGTTTACATTTATTTTAGGAAAAAAAACAAAAAACAAGGATGTTAAGCAATCATCATCAGCATGCATTAATGCATTATTTGACCAGAAATGTTTTCATTACTCCCACCAATTATGCAAATGAATTCCCCCACTTTTAAAGTACTAGGCATACTGACTTGGTTATTTTATTTATAAAACTCATATATGTTTTATTGTTTCAAAAAGCATAAAAAAATAAGTTCATAGGTGTATGTGTGGGTGTGTGTATGCTGTAGAAATTAAGAAAAACTGCGAACAGAAGCATCAAACTGTGAATGAGTCAGTGCATCAGATTTTGCCTCCTGTCGGTCAGCACGTTAATGGGCCTATTACAAATGATGTCACGTTGCCTTGTCCACCTGTCCACTGAAATTTTTTTGACAGAAGCAACAATCTGACTGAGGGGCATGCACACCGAATTCTTATTTCCATATCCCTTCAGACACTAATGATGTGAGATGAATTTGATGTTGTTTTTATTGAAACTTTTTGACAGATAGAGAAAGAAAGAAAAAGAAAGAGAGAGAGAGAGAGAGAGAGAGAGAGAGAGAGGGGGGGAGGGAGGGAGGGAGGGAGGGAGGGAGAAAGAGAGCATTCTTTTTAATTTCAACTTGTTTTGCTGTATTGTTTTGAGTTTGCATGACATACATAATCGGCTATATATGTTCCACTGTATATTGTCAGCAATATCCAAATAAATACATCACGTTTGACCCTTTCAACTCTTTGGATCTGTTGCTTTGTCCAGATTTATACTGCTCACTTGCATAGTTCATACAGTTTATAGTTTATACAGTTGACAGGGAGAGAATTATGTTGGAATAAGGCCTATGGATAGTAATTACTCCCCTTTTGCATTGAGATACAGTATATTCCTCCATGACACTGAATAAAAAAAAAATCCTTCAAACCTGTTTGCTGTGCAGTATTTAGTTTTTCAGTCTAATTTAGTATCTCTTATGAAGTCTGTTTCATGCGATTTCCATTACACATGCTAGAGAATGCTAGATTCTAGAGAATTCCCAGATGATGTTCACATCAGTGAGCCTTCACTGTACATGATACATGATTAGATGGTTGCAATCACCAACCCCAACCATCATCACCCCAACACACACACACACACACACACACACACTACCTTATCTACGGTTTTCGCATGAACATCTGGGGAAATCAGACGCAAACCACATTTTTTAGAGGCTTGGGTGAATTTCTTGTTCCTCTATCCACTCTCGTAGGTTGCCAGATTAAATCTGACTTTCTATCAGTTTGGTCATGGTTGATTTTATGCTATACATTTTGCTAAATAATCCTGACAATTTTGAATAGGTTCCACATTTACTTAAAAAAAAAAAGATGACTTAAACATAGTCATGTCCACAGTCGTGTCAAAAGTAAAGACAAGCCTCATCTAATGAATAATCAGATTTTAGGTTTGGTTTAACTTTTTTGTCACTATTAAAGTACAAGTACAGAGAGAGTGAAATGCAGTTAGCATCCAACCAGTGGTGCAAGAGTTTGCAGATGGAAGATGTGCATTGTGGATATGAGCAGTGTGCTTGGTAATAATTTTCGCTCCCCACAAGCAAAGCTTTTGGTAAATATCCGCAATATTGTGCAGTTTTCAGTACCTGCCTTCAGGTAGGGAACTGCGCAGTTATTGTACCATACTGTGAGACAGTTCATAATAAAGCTTTCTATAGTAGTTCTATGGTATTAATCTCTCTCTCTCTCTCTCTCTCTCTCTCTCTCTCTCTCTCTCTCTCTCTCTCTCTCTCTCTCTCTATATATATATATATATATATATATATATATATATATATATATATATACACACACTGTCAAGTAGCACAAAACCTTATATGTATAATAATAATAATAGTAATAATAATAATAATAATAATAATAATACCAATACTAACAATAAGAATTATTTAAATTTTTATTGACATACAATAGAGTATAAAAAAAACATTTATTTTTATTTGTGTAGTCTATTGTGTACAATATGTCACAGAACCTCCTGAATAATCATTTCTGTTTGTGTGATGACTAAAAATCGAATAAAATCGAATATATTTGTAAAACCGAATTTTTTAACAAAAAGCTAAAGGAACGGATATTATTGCCTAGGGCGCTAAGCCAAAAACAAAATCAAGTGGACAGTATAGGACAACGGCTGGGTCAATATGGTTTTGTGTGTGTATAGGCCACTGGGGAATGTCACGGCACAAGTGGGGATATTTTGTATAGGTGTTGCCATAGAAACGGACAAAAGCTAAGTAGGTGTCTGTTTTGTCCAATGCATTTAGTTTGGAAACCACAGAAGAGCCGGTGCTTTCGCCATCACTACGCCATCAGGGACTCATGCCTACACACGCTCAATCAGATCAATAACACTTCAACCCTGTGTATGTGTGTATTTCAGTGCACTCAGACTAATTCAGACTAATTCTACCCTGATACAAGTAGATAGATGAAGAAACAAGAAAAATAGACTACACTTTATCAGTGAAATTACAAATCCATTGGCCTTGTTAAATATATTACGCTTGCCTTTGACAACATGCAGCTTAAAAAAGTATTTTTGTTTGTATATATATATATATATATATATATATATATATATATATATATATATATATATATATATATATATATATATATATATATATATACAGTACAGACCAAAAGTTTGGACACACCTTCTCATTCAAAGAGTTTTCTTTATTTTCATGACTATATGAAATTTGTA